>NC_043717.1:109788591-109797919 GCF_006229205.1 Suricata suricatta
GTGGCAGCCAGGGCGGGGCAGCCCGCAGTGACCCCACGTCTCCCCGTCCCTTCCCGGGTTGCCAGCTTTGCTTTTCTGGGTTTTTTTTAATGTGTATTTATTTATTTGGCGGGGAAGAGTCCCAAGCAGGCTCCACTCTGCCAGCACAGAGCCTAACACAGGGCTCAAACTCACAAACCGTGAGATCATGATCTGAGCCAAAATCAAGAGTCAGAGGTAAACCGACTGAGCCCCCCAGGCACCCCAGTTCTTCTGTTTCTTAATTAGGAGGTTCTGGGACTCCTGTTGAAGTTAAGCGGCCACTTCAGCCAAGCGCTTGGAGTCACTTGCTTCCGGACTCCGTGCACAGTGCCCGAGCCCCAACTCAGAGCCGCGCTGGATACAGAGGACGGCAGACAACTCCCCCTGTGATGGGGCCCCTCTCCTCCAAACATTTTCTCTACTCGAAGAGGTGGCTCCTGGGCCACGGGCCACAGTGGTCCAGGGCCGGGAGGCCACAGATGGCCTGAGCCAGATGGTCCCAGCGAAGGGAAGACAGTGTGCGCTGGCCGGGCAGATGGGGGCCTACGGGCAGTGGGCATGGCAGGTGGAGGCTTTGGAGGATGGCAGGGTGGTGGCGGTGTATTTTGCCCGTTGGCCAGAGGGCCTGACATAGTGGTCTGAGGATCCACCCCGAACCGCGGATTGTGAGCTCACTTACAAGTCACAGGGACCCGCCTCCTCAGTGCAGACGATGAGGCAGGGGGACCCAAGACCTCCAGGTGCACTCCGGCCGCCGGCAGTAGTGAACTGGGCCGGGGAGGCCCACAGGCTGTGGCCTGTGGACTTCTTCCTCAAGGCCACTCGAAGCCACTGAAGGGCGCTGGGGGAGGGGAGTATGATGGCATCTGCCACACGGGGGGTGGGCAGGAGAGCGGAGCCTGGAGGCTTGGGACAGTGAGGAGGGGGCAGGGCCCGGCCAGGCACAAGCGGTGATGTGCTTGCAAACTCAAGTGATAAACTCGTCCGGAGCTGGGACAGTGGTGCAGAGAGAGGGGCAGAGTTCGCCCCTGACCCTGGGATGTGGGTGACTGGAGCAGAGACACGGCGTCCCCCGTGAGGTCACGGGGCATTCAGGCAGCCATGGCCGGTTGCCAGTTGGAACTCTGGGTATGGCCCCCAAGAGACAGTGATGTCACACAGAGCGGAATGGGAGCAGTGGAGCCTGAGTAAGGCTTGGGACAGATGGCCAGGGAGCAGGGGACAGAGGAGGACAGTGTCGCAGCAGGAGGGCCCCAAGAGTGTGACAAAGATCGAGACTGAAGAGGGCGGCTGAGCACGCAACACGCGGGGCAGAGGCTGAGGGGGCTAGAAGACTGGGCACCTGAGGGATAAGCTTGGATGCCAGGTGACTAAGGTTATGGCTGCTGGTGGCTTTAACCGGGGAAGGGCCAGAAGTCCAGGCAGCTCTCACCTGACTAGTCTGAAAGGGCTTGACAATGTGGGTGGCAAAGGTGCCCACCGGGAGGGACAGGCCCGAGCTGGCCTCCAGGAGACGCATTGGCCGGCAATGGGCACCGGGGGCCGTGGGAAAGAAGGTGGCCAGGAGCAAGTAAGGGATCATACAGGCTGACAGTGCAGTTCCAAGTGTAGACGGGGCCGGGGCCACCAGAGAAGCAGTGACGAGCAAGGGCTCAGCTCGGCTACTTTGAGGATGAGGGCTGGCGTGGCGAGGAGGACGCCGTGAGCCAGAGTCAGAGCCCCAGGGGTGGATCTGTGACCAGGGGCAAGGGCTGAGGGGGACCAGCTCACAGGCCCTGGGCTTCGGCAGGAGCTTCACACTTGGCAGAGGCCAATATGGGCCTTGAACTCACACCTGGGAGCCGCGGTCTTGGGGAGCAAAGCAATGCGCTTTGGCCTTGAGCTCCAGAAGGTGGGTGAGGCAGAACGAGCAGCCCCCAGATGCCAGAGGTCAGAGGAGAGCCGGGCCACATGACTGTCTGCGCTCCGAAGTCATGGATGTCATGGGGGGGGGGCGATCCAAGGACTGGTGAGGGGTTTGGGCAGAGGTGGGGCTGGTGCTGGGGGCGCCAGGGGCCAGCGCTGGCCATGGGGGCACCGGGTGGGAGCCGTGGGGGAAGGGTAGGCTCGGCTGAGAAGGACAGAGCATTCTTAGGCACCACAGGTCTCCCTTCCTGAAGACAACTTCTGGATAATTCCATCCCTCATAATCCAGAGTCTAGGCAGGCTGAGGTGGATGGGGCCACCCCCGAGAGTGGAGCACAGAAAGTTCGCTCAGACCATTCAGAAGTCCTACTAGGCCTGTATCCTTGGGGACCCGATCCTGGGAGACCAGGCAGCTCAGGCCAGGAGGCCACAGTCACAGTCCCAACAGCAGGTCCCGAGAGCTGAGTCTTCCAGGTTGAGACATCCGGTTCTGTGTTAGCCTCGTGGTTGCCGACAGCTGCCGCAGAGCGGAGGTCCGGTGAGGAGAGGCTCGCTGCTGGAGCATTAGCCTCAGGCCACTGCTCCAGATTGGGGACAGCAGAGTCACACGGGACCCCAGAGCAGCCCGGGCTGAACCCTGACTCCCAGAGCCCTCACAGACCCCATCCCTTCTCTCTGGGGTGATGCCACGATGCTGGCTATGGGGGGGACAGTGCCTGGCTGGCGGCTGCTGAGCGCCCACCGCATGCTGGGTGTCGCGGCTGGGGTCCTTCCGGCTGGGGTCCTTTCATGCAGTACCCCCCCACACACAGGAGGCTGCAAGCACCGAGAGCAGAGACTCTTCACGCTGCTGAGGCACACGGTGACAGAGGGACACGGCTCTGAGGATGTTACCTAGCCTCCAAGGGCCTGCAGGGTGACAGTCCCCCATGGAGAGGGCCACTGTGCGGACCCGGCCTTGTGCCCAACCCTGAGCGCAAGGCCCTGGCCATCCCCTTCCCACCTGGACATCTCTTAGCCAGGCCTCACCGACGCTTACCTCTCAGTGGATATGAACCCCCCCTCTGGCTCTCTGGCCACCAGGTCCTGGCCCTCCCTTCCCTCTCACGCTCCCTCTCACTGCCCCTGTGCTGCTCTCCTCTCCACACTGGGTGCTCACAAGATGCAAATCAGTCACCAATGTGGGAAGCAGGTACTGCGGGGTAATAGCTGCTCTCTAAATTTAGACAGGAAAAGTCCCCGCAGAGCTGGCAGAAATATCCTGAGCCTGCCTTGTGGCAAACCTCTTAAGCAGGAAAGTGGGGAGGGGGCAGTGGGGGGGGGGAACTCTGGGAGGTGGGGGCGGGGCCAAGAAAGGGTGATAGAGGCAAAGGCTCTCATGGGGCTGGGGCGAACCTGCTCTACAGGCCTGTCTTTGTCACCCTGGAGCCACAGCCTAGGACTCTACCCTGGCGGGGCTGGCCTGGATTCAACGGTCCTTTCAGGCCCTCTCCGCAACCGGTTCTCTGTGGCTTCGGACTGTGTGGACACCTCTCAGGGCCCCTGTGCAACCAAGAGCTGCCTCTGTCCTTGCTCCGGCTGGGGAGCTGGCCATATTCCGCGCCACCCCCACTCCCCCCGGCCAAGAACGACTGGGACCAGACCCAAGCCCCCAGGGCCCAAGCAGGCCGCTCTACGGAGGCTGCAGCCTGGCTGGGGCCTAGACCTCAGCTCTCCCCGGAGAAGAGCAGAGCAGTGCTCGGTGCCCCCAGACCCCAGGGCAGCACCTGACCCGGCGAGTGGGCTGTCTGTGGCCTTGGTCTGGGTGCAAGGAGCCGGCAGGGCCCGATCTGGGCCCTGCAGTGTTGAGAGGAGACGCGGGGGACACAGTGGAGGGAAGCAGCCGGGCTGTGTTCTCAGCCCCGTGATGGAAGAGGGCAGACCCCCCCCCAGGAGCACGGTTGCAGGTGAGGACACACGGCACCCTCACAATCCCCCTCCCCACCCCTGCAGACATCTGAACCAGGGCAAAGGGTGAGAATGAGCCCAGCCGGGGCCTGGCCTCACTTCCTGTTCATATATTATCTCCTTTCTCAGGATGAGACGCTCTAACTCCGAGAAGCACATTCCCAGTGGAGATGTGGAGACAGGCGGCCAGAAAGGCTGGTGGGCCACTCACAGGGACCTCCCGCAGCACAACTGGTGGATGGGGATCTACAGCGGGGGGGGGGGGCAACTCCCTGCAGGCTCTGGGTACCCCCAATCTCCCTGGCCATTCTGGCGCCCCTTTCGCCTCCCCATTCAGCCCTCAACCTCCCTTGGAGGAGCCAGGAAGCCACCTGTGTCTCTCCCCTCCCCCTTCCGCAGCGTGAGGGCTTGAAGGACTGCCCTCTTCCCTCTCACCTCCCTTTGCCTGTCCAGCCAGCAGGTGTGGGCGTCTGGCTCTCTCCTGGTGGAAGGATTATATCATCTGAAATGTACACACGCGCATTGCTTCTCCGGAGGACGAGACAAGGAGAGGGAGCCCGCACAGCTGGCCGGAGAGGGTTTATAACCAGGTTATTGAGGGGTGCCTGGGTGGCTCAATCGGTTAACCAGGTTATTGAACCTGAACCTGAGCCCTCCCAGAATGGGGGTATTAATGGCTCCCGAGGTCACAGCCCCTCAGAAATCAATTGCTGTGCAGCTCCCCTGTCCCTCCCCTGGTGTCACTCCCTCCTGTCTCCTCAGCTGCAAGTATAGATCCTGACCGTGCACCGTGCCACAGGGCCATTTGGCTTAAAATGTCTGGACCTGGCCCTGTTGGGAGCTGGAGTGACGAGTGAGAGTGGCCTGGGGACCGGGGGGGGGGGGGGGTCACGTGAGCAATCGGCTTCAGCTGCAGATACTACTTCTGGGAGCACCCAGTGGGTGTCCAGAAATAAAGCCTCAGGTGCGGTGTGCCCAAGTGCCAGAGCGCCCCAGGCGGGAGCAGGATCTCCGTGCCGGGCCCAGATGAGGTAGGCCTCTCCTCAAAGCTTCGCTTGCCCGGAAAGTGGCCCGGAATCAGGACCTGAAAAAGGTGTGCCTTAACAGCTCCGGCTGTCTTCCGCCCGTGGCCCACCGCGCCCAGAGCAAGGATCTCTCCGTCCCGACCACGGCTCAGCTTTCTGTTCCTCAGTCTTGTGTACAGCTGGCAGCTCTTGGGGCATCCTGCCGTGGGCCTCGGGGTTCTGGTGGCAAAGCGGGCAGGGGTGCTGAGGAGAGAGGAGTTTGGGGCCACCGGGTAACCCGGCCAGAGATTTCTGTCAGGAACAGATAGGAGTGAGCACGCAGGCTTGACTGCTTTGGAGATGGAGGCCCAGCTGTGTCTTCAGAACAACCTTGATTCCAACACAATTGGCCTGGTACTCAAGTCCTCTTAGAGAACATTCTGCACTTTATTCTTCACAGGGTACAGTCTGGCCTTGCTACCTAAGTCCCTGGGAATGTGGAGGGAAGCCCCATTTCCTTGAAGCCTAGCAGGCCTGTGCCTTTCCGGCACCTCGGCCTGGCCTGGCCATTTCGGCTAGCTTCTCTCCCGGCAGGAGAGCAGAAGCCCCGTGGCAGGGCTGGGATGGGAGCTTTGCAGGGGTGGGGGCAGCAGCATTCAATCCAAATGTTCCTCCTCTGGCCGGTGGGCCCTGAGTCAGTTAAGCACAGGATGGAGGTGGGGAGGTAAGGACTGTGAGTCTGCCGGGGGCTGAGGGCAGGGCCTCGGGCCATGGGCACAGCTGCCATGTATCTGCCCCAAATGGCAGGGCCACGGGGGAGGGGTTGGGGGATGAGACAGAGCCTTAACTTTTGTGGTCTCCGTGTGTTTTCAGCATACACCGCTTTCTTCACAGAGGCCCCCACTTCACAACACCCGGCAGCACGGCCGGCCGGCAAAGAAGCTCAGGATCCGGCAGCGGGCCCCATGCGGCCTGGTGCGCTCACCTGTGCGCTGGTGTTTCGGCCCTTTGGCTCCACACTGGCCCCGGAGCCCTGACGCCGAAGGGGAGGAGAAAGCGCCAGCCTGGCTCCGTGGCTCCCGGGGCCGGCCTGGTGGATGCACCCGCCAGGAGCTACAACCTAGAAAGGTCCAGGGGCCAGGGCAGGGAGTGGGCTGTGAGAGTGAGTGAATGCTGGCGCTGGAAGGGGTCAAAGGGCGAGGCGGGTATGCCGGCAGCTGGGCTCTGCTGGGGCCCAGCCTCATGGGTTGGAACTGTCGTAAGGCTAGTCCCAGAGGGCCCTGGGAGACCATGAGGTCCTCCCTCCCCACCTGTGCAGATGAGGAAACTGAGGCCCCAGAGACCAAGCTGCCCCTCTCCTCTCTTCTCCAGGAAATGACTCAGGGGCACACAGCACTGCTGCAGACAGGAGCCAGGCCGCCAGGCCTGCCTTGGCTGCCCCCCCATCCTGAGAGCTGCTGGCATCCCAGCCCTGCCCGCCTCCACTTGATGTTGCCCCAGCCTGGCCTCGCCTGACTCTGATATCCCTGAGCACGGGAGACCCTGCCAGAAGCTGGTCCTCAGCATCCCTTGTGCCCCATTCCAGGGAGGGGTGGGGCCAACTCCCCCTCGGACTCACTGGGAGCCCCCTCTGCGCTCCTCCCTGCCTCCTCCTCCCCACAGCAGTGAGCAAGGCCAGACCCCACTGAGTCTCCTTGTTCTCTGCAGTTGGGGCTCCTGAACCCGGTGGGGCTCTGCCACCACATACTTGTGTGACACCAGGAAACCAGTGCCTCGGTCTCCCAGGCTATACCCGCTCTGACCCCCAGACTTGTGTAAGGACAAAACGAGGTCCTTGGTGGAGATGCTTATGGTCTTTGGTGCAGAAGAAAGCGAAGCGGGCCTGGCGACAAGGCCCCCTCTCAGGCCCTCCCCGTGCGTCCTGGCTCCACCCCTTCCAGGCACTGGGGCTCGAACGCTATTATTATTATCCAGAATGTGATACACGAGGATGGGAGAAGACAGCGCAGGGGACCTGGGAGTTGGGGGGGGTGGTATTTGCAGTAGTCAGAAGAACCTTATGCCCTCTCCTGTGTGGCAGTAGGAGGTGGCCCTGGGGGCCAAGCTGTGCCCGGTCCTCCTTGGGCTCCTTCGCCTCCCTCGCTGGAAGCAGAGGCGCCAGCATAGTCTTCCGTGCAACCCTCCCCCAGCCCAGATCCTGCCTAGGTCAGGCGTCCGCACCCCACTCCTGCGCCCTAAGCTCGCGGACCCCATGCCACGAGCATCCCACAGAGGGTCCGCGGCGGCCAGAGCGGACAGTCTCGCAGGTGGGAGGAAATCGGGCGGGCGGGGGAGGTGGAGGGAGACGCCTGGCAGCCGCGCGTTCCCTCCCCTCTCCCTCCCTGCGCGCCGCCGGCGACATCGCCCCTCCTGGGCAGGGGGCGGAGAAGACGGCGACGGGAAGGGAGGAGGCGGCGGCGGAGGCGGGATTTGGAGTTTCCCTCCGCAGCGGCGGCGGCGGCGGCCCCTCGGCTCCAGGCGAGGCCGCCGCCAGAGGCTCCGGTGACGCTCGGCGGCAGCGGCGGTGGCGCTTCCCGCCGCCAGAGCTTCGGAAACTTCCCGGCCGCGACGCGCGGAGCCGGCGCTGGAAGCCGAGCGGATCCGGGGTGAGCGGAGGTGAGCGGAGGTGAGCGGAGCACGCGGCTCCCCGGCACCCACCCACCCCACCCCCACCCAGCCCGGCCGCCCCCTCCGACGTGAGCTCCTCCACCCTGCACCCCAAAGACTTGACAACGCGTAGCCCACGGGGCCGACGCACGCGCCCGCGTGAGACCCACTGGATCCTGCCACCGCACACCCCCCGCATCCCGCCCGTGCACCCCCCTGTCCCCTGCACGCGCGCGCGTAAACCGCGCACCGCAGACTCAGTCCCTGCAGTGAACATAGCAGCAGCCCCTAGCCCACCACCCACCACTGCCCCCAACTCAGGCTAGCACCCATCTCAGACCCTGCCATGCCTCAGTACACACCCAGGCGCGCGCGCACACGCACACACCCAATATATCCCTGCCATATCTGCACTAACACAGCTCCCCTCACGGTGCCACCGTCTCCAACTCCCCATATGCTCATTACAGACACTCCACCCACGTTCCCAGCCCAGAGACGCTGCAATCCACCTACCCCTGAGTGAAGCCCCAAAACTAACTCTTGCCCCAGCAGCCGACTCCCCACGCCCCACAGCCAGGCCCATTCCCCAGGCACACACCTCTAGCATCCACCCCCCTCCCCGTGCACACTCACACGCCCCAGCATGTACGCACACCTGCTGGATTTACGCTCCCCACCCCCATCGCTGATCGCCCCCGATACCCCCCAGCACGCCACTGCCACCCCTGACACCTGGCACACGGGCTCTAGAGGCCGCAGCAGTCAGTGGCATCCCTGCCAGGTGCGGCTTGCTCGCCTTCGGCGGCAGCAGCTCACCGCGCTGAGGCCCCGTAGGGTCCTCCCTAAACAGACCTTGAGTCTGTCTCCCCAGCGACTGGCCTGGCCCCTTCCCCAAGAGATAAAGAAGGCACTTGGGGTGCAAGGTACCGTACTTAGATGTCGGCTGGGGGAGGAGGAAGGGAGAGGCAGGCACTGAAATGGAGGCAGCCCAGCTGGAACCAAAGGAACGCCAGTTGCCAAGCAGGCACGTAGTAGGTCGGCTCCAGGACCAGAGTCCGCCACAAGCGTGTGTGCCTGTCTGCGCGTGCGCGCCTGTGTGCCGGTGCTGTCCGTGGGGGGTGGGGGTGCCCGCGGCGAGAAACAGCAGGACCAGCACCCTCCTGGGCTTCCTCGTGCAACAATTGGTTTCATTCATTCACGCCTTCTTTGTTAACAAGCATTTCTTCCGGGAGCGCCGGGCGCTCGCCAGGCCCTGCACTGGGGGCTGGGGCCAGCTTGGGGCCGCTCCCGCCTTGGAGGAACTCCCAGTCCAGCGACGAGACCGACCAGGAAAAGCAGAAAGCTATCCCCAGCGGAAAGTGGATTTGGTGGAAAAGACACTGGATTTGGCAGGAACGCTGGCGCTGGGAGTTGTGCTCCTGGCCATGTGACTGGGCCGCGACAGGCGAAATCCTGCCATTCGGCCCAGAGGGAGCCCTGCATTTCGGGGTGAGGGGTGGAGGGTGAGTCGGGGCGCCGCTCTCCAGAGGCTCCGGAGACCAAAGGGCGCACACGGCGCACGCGGGGCCTACGGGCCTCCGCGTCCCCGCCGCCTCCAAGGGACACCAGCCTGGTCGGGCGGAGGCCTGGGGGCCCCTGGCGGGACCGGGGCGGCAGGCTCAGCTCCTACCCCCGCGGTGAGCGAGCGGATGGCCGGGCTCCACCCGCCGTGGGGGCCTCCGCGAGGCCGGGCGCAGGGCGCTGCCTCCCCCAGCCCGGCCTGCTCCCAGCCCCTCGGGGCGGGGCCGGCGCCCCGAGCGGGT
>NC_043717.1:109798019-109801648 GCF_006229205.1 Suricata suricatta
GGGGGCTTGGCTGTGCTCAACCCCGCAGTGCGGAGGTGGCAACAGGTTCCAGTTTGTCCTGCTGCTGGCGCAGCGGGCGCTGCTGGCGCCGGGCACCGAGTACTCACTTTCGAGATTGAACACGGCCCCTCCTCCTGATCCTTTTCTCCCGGTTGGCGGGCTTGCCAGCAGCGGTCCGGAGCGAGGCGTCGCGGAGCCACTGTTTCGGCGCTGGGAGCCCCAGGCTCGGGCACAGCCCTCCTCCGGGAGAGCTTTTTGGAGCCAAGCTTCCTCTCCCACCACCAGTGCTGAAGTTGCCTCCCACCCCCCAGGCCGCCCCCACCTCCTCTTCCCAGCCAGGCTCCCCTCACCGCCTTCAGGGATCCCTTTGCAGAAAACATGCCTGGGCACCTCAGGAGCTCCGACCTCCCAAGGGGTCGACAACTCTCTCTCCAGCCACACTGACTCCCCACGATAGGGTGGCTGGCCGCCTGGCCCACTCCGCCTCCAGGTCAGGCATTGCCACTGCCCACAGCTCCGCCAAGCCAGGCACTCCAGCGGGCACACTGCAGAAGGTCTTGGTGGTTTCAACCTGGCCTCCCCCAGAGTCCCTCCCCCAGCTGCAGTGGCTTGAGGCCCATGTCCCGGTGGCAGCCCACCTCTGCCTCTGGGAGCTAGGATGTGAGGGAAAGGACAGGACGGGACAGAAGACAGAGCCTGTGCCCTGGAGCACACTCGAGTTGAGGGGGAATGTGCGTGGGTCCCTGCTCTGGCCACAGCCTCCGAATCTGCAGCTCCCTGGCATTAGAGCGTCAGGGACCTGGGGCACAGACAAAGAAGGCTACGGAAGGCCACTCAGAGGAGGGTGCCTTGGCAGGGGAAAGGTCTGGAAAAGGAGCAGAATCTGAACAGGCTACGGAGGAGGGAGGCCTGGGCTGGGGAGCGGGAAGGCACAGCCCAGCTCCCTCAGGCCCCTGGATCCCCACAGGCGGGCACCAGGATTCATTCATCCCAGAGGCCAGGTCGAAGGTGGGCTGTATAGCCAGAGAGGAGTCCCAGGCGGGCAGCCCTCTGGGGCTGGGAGGGAGGGACGGAGGGGGGCACTGGAGGCCCCTTCAGGGCCTGGCCGCCTCCAACCTGTCCTCTCCCTAGCCTTACTCCCTGGGTTTCCTGTCTTCCTGTGATGAAGAACGGAGTCTTCGTCAGTGGCCCTGAACTTAATTATCCTAAGCGGCAGCCTTCCGCGGGTTTTACGTCCCGCCAGCCTTACTTGCACTCTTGTGGTGCCCATCCTGTGGGCACAGCTCTGCCTTCTTTTACTTAGTTCCTCGGGACAGAGTCCCAGAAGTGGCCACAGTGTGTGGATTTCTCCCTAGCTCCGGATGCGTACTACCAAACTGCTTTCCAGAAGGGCCACACGGAGAATCCTCCAGCAACCAGCAAGGGAGCAGCAGGCTGATTTCACGGCACCTTTGGCAGCGCTGGGTGTACTCATTTTGAGAACATTTTACCAATGTGCTAGGTGGGAAGTGTTAGCTTGTTTTCTACTGTCACCTTGGTTTTTTTTTTACTACCCAGTTGCGCTTCTTCCCTCATGCGGTCTTTTCTCGGTCCTTGCCCGTTTATCGGAGTCTTAACCTTTTGATTAATTTGTATGAGCTTTATCTTATCGCTGTACATGTTCCTTCAACTCTGCTGTTTGCTGTCGATGGGTTTTAAGCAGGGAAGGGACACTTATCACACCCCGCGTTATCTTGTTCAGTCTCCCTCTCTGTGACTGACCTGTGCGGCTAAGTTGGGAGTGCCGTGACAGCAGGGACCCTGTGTGTCCTGCCTTTTTCATCATCCTGGGTCCACGGAAGGTATGGAGGCCCCCAGCCTTTATGAACAAGTGATGTGGTGCAGGGCAGAGCGGAGGGTAGTGGACGCAGACGGGCCTCCCTGGAGGCAGGGAGAAAGCTTCCGAGGCTGTGACGGGACCTGGTCAAGAACTGGCCAGCGCAAGTCCTCATTGCAAGGAGCAGAGGGCAGAGTACAGGTGTTGAGATGACTTTAAGTAGAAACTACAGGCTCTTGACCAGGGAGGAGGCAGACAGAGATGCCAGGGATGACTCCTGGGACAGCAACAGGGTTAAGAGCAGAGCACGTCAGTTTAGGACTGGGGGCCCAGCGCTCTGGGTGCCTAGGGCCATGTGTGAGGGAAACCATTGGGGGGGGGGGGGACTCAGAAACTGTCATCTGCCCTCCTAGCCCTTGGGCAGAGTTGGGCCAGAAGACAGCAGTGGGTTTCTGGTCTTGCTTCCTCCTCCCCTCCATGATCTCAGTGGCATCCCACAGTAGCCCCAGGTGGTGGCTGTGATGAGCCCATTATATGGATGGGGGCACTATAAGGTTCAGTCAGAGGACATGATGGTCCGGGGGCAACGAGTGAGTGGGGCTGGGCAGCGGCTTCTGGGGCAGGGGCCCTGAGCTCTTATCCCTCCCCCTCCCCCTGCCTCCAGCTGCCGACTGGCGCTGGGCAGTAGAACCGAGGCTGGTCACCTGCTGGGCCCCCCTGACCTGCCCTTGGCCTCTGCCCCCGGCCCGGCCCGCTTCCGTGGGAGCCCCCGCTCAGCGCGCCACTTGGGGGCCCACCCGCCTGCTTCGCTGGCACCCGTTGGCTCGCCGGCCCCCCTGAGCCCGCCCCCGCTGCCCCGCCCCTCCAAACGGCAACTCCACGTCCAAAGGCAGCGGCTTCCTAGGTGGAAGCAGGGTCCCGCTGCCAGGAAGCTGCCGGCTGGAGAGCTGCGCGGGACTCAGCCTCCACGTGCGCGCCTGCTTCGCCACCCGCCCTCCTCCCCGGAGGCCCGGCCCGGGACGCCCTACCGGGGGACGGCGCGCCGCGTCTCGCGCTGGCCTCGGCTCGGACGTCTGCCCGCGGCAGCCCGCCGCCCGATCCAGGTCTCTTGCCTCCCGTTTCCTCCTCCCGGGCGCCACCAGGGCCGGGGCAACTCCGAGGAGGCCAGCCGAGGCCCATCACTTCGGCGCCACCTCTACTCCCCGGGCCCGCCTCTCACGGCGCACACACCCCCAAAGTCGGAAGCTTGAACTTGGGGAGTGATTGCAGGCAGGCCAGCGAGAGCCGCGCGAAGGGGGTGCGCTCGGGGTGGGGGGCGGTGGCGGCCGGAGCCTCGGGCTGCCCAGACGGGTCCGGGAAAGGACCCGCGGCGCTCAGAGGGCCCATCAGACACCAGGCCTCCCTCTCATGGAGGACGTCCCCCCGCTTCCCTTCCAGGAGCGGGCGGCCGCGCCGGGCGTTTGCCTCCGCGGGCTCGAGGCGCCTTTCCGCGCCTCCTCCCCTTGGCAAGGGGGCGCGAGAGGAGCGACGGGCGGCGGCGGGGCGTCCCTGCGGGGCTCTCGGCGCCCGCCTAGAGGACACGGGGTCGGCTCCCCGTCTCGGCCCCTTGGCGGCCGGGCGCGGGGGACGGGAGCTCACGCGCGCGCCTTCCCTCTGTCCGCAGCGCCGGCGGTCGGACGGGCCGGGAGCCGCGAGCCCATGGAGGGTCTGGGCCGCTCGTGCCTGTGGCTGCGCCGGGAGCTGTCGCCCCCGCGGCCTCGGCTGCTGCTCCTGGACTGCCGAAGCCGCGAGCTGTACGAGTCGGCGCGCATCG
>NC_043717.1:109801748-109821338 GCF_006229205.1 Suricata suricatta
GAGTGGGAGGCCGACTCGGTGCTGGGCACCCTGCTCCAGAAGCTGCGAGAAGAAGGCTACCTGGCATACTACCTACAGGGTACGTGCGGGCGCTGGCGCGGGGACACCGGCCTGGGAAGGACCCCGGGTCCCTGGAGGCAAGCAGGGCCACAGCTTCCAAAGGGACTCCTGATTCCTTTGTCCCTGGGCAAGCCCTGCCTTATTTTACTTAGCGTCGAGGTGAGAGCCGGTCCCCGTACCCCACACCCCTGAGCAAGCCCTTCACCCTGGAGAGCCTCAGTTTCAGAGTCTGGAAAATGGGGAGAATTGGGATGACCTGTACTGGCTCAGGGGATGCTCGAGAATGGAGTACCAAGTGCGGGCCTCCAATTTCCCAGGGAGGATGTCACCAACCCCCGCAGCTGCTCTGCCGTGGGCAAAGGAGGCAGGGGCCACAGGAGGACAAATCCTGCTCCACGAGACTCCGGATTGGGGCAGGGGAGAGAGAGAGAGAGAAGCCGTGAGGGCAGGAGGAAGCAGAGATCCGTCCCAGCACAGTCACGGCTGGGGCGATGGAAATACAGGCCTGTTGGCTCCTTGATGAGCCAAACACGCATTCAGAGGCCCAGAGTAGGGACAGGGCTCCCAGGAACCCACAGAGCCGGCTCCCCACCTCCCCATCAAGGCGAGTCATGGGACCCTTGCTCCATTCTGAACGCTCGGGGATACAGAAACATGAAGTGTTGGCTGCCCAGGCCCCACACCGAGCCCGGAAAAATAGTTAGCTGTACTCGAACGAGATGCTCACTCCTTGGGACTTTGAATCGATCCAGGTGGAATCTCGTGCTCTCTCCCAGGCTCCTGCCTCTTGGGGTGCTCCTGGTTGAGCTGGATGGGAGGGGGCACCCAGGAAGAGAACTTACATCTGAGCCTTTCCTCTTTTTTTTATTTTTTAAAAATGTTTATCTATTTTTGAGAGAGAGAGAGAGGCAGACCATGAGCAGGGGAGGGGCAGAGACAGAGGGAGACACAGAATCTGAAGCAGGCTCCAGGCGCTGGGCTGTCAGCGCAGAGTCTGACTCAGGGCTCATACTCACAAGCTGTGAGATCATGACCTGAGCCGAAGTCGGAAGCTTCACCAGATGAGCCACCCAAGCACCCCAGGTTGCTGACTTTTCAGTTCCCTCTGTCAAGCCCGGCGTGGCCCACGCAGCTCGGGACGTGGGAGGCCCAGGCTGCCGAGTCCTTCTCTCCCCGAGGCGCCGAGGGCCGGGCTGCGGGTATTGGAGTCATTTCGGGCCATCTCCATATCCCCAACCAGGGGTGCTTGGCTGTCCGGGTGGCCAGATCGACAGGACTGTCCCCCTGTCCCCTCCCAGGTGGCTTCAGCAGATTCCAGGCAGAGTGTCCCCACCTGTGTGAGACCAGCCTCAGCAGCCGTGGTGGCCCAAGCACAGCACCAGTGCCCAGCCCAGTGGTGGGGCTGGGCGGCCTGTGCCTGGGCTCTGACTGCTCCGATGCAGAATCCGAGCCTGACCGCGACTCCATGAGCTGCGGCCTGGATTCAGAGGGTGCCACGCCGCCCCCAGGGGGGCTGCTTCCATCCTTCCCTGTCCAGATCCTGCCCAACCTCTACCTGGGCAGTGCTCGGGATTCGGCCAACGTGGAGAGCTTGGCCAAGCTGGGCATCCGCTACATCCTCAACGTCACCCCCAACCTGCCTAACCTCTTCGAGAAGAACGGCGAGTTTCACTACAAGCAGATCCCCATCTCAGACCACTGGAGCCAGAACCTGTCCCAGTTTTTTCCTGAGGCCATCGCGTTCATTGGTGAGTCTGCTCGGGCTCCCCCTGCCTCCCAAGCCTGGATCCTGGCCTCTCTCACTCCCCCATGAGGGCTCCATGATGCACTTAACTGCCATCTGCAGAGCCCAAAACTGGACCGGCGCCTCTGGGGTCGGGTAGTGCTGACGCCAGCTCCCGGAGGCCACCAGCGAAAGCCCCTGGACCTCTCGGGCCAGACAGGGCTCCGAGGCCAGTGCCGGCCAGCGCTGCCTGGCTCCCAGAGTGCGGAGCGGGCCCGCACGTCCCACTGACCCCCACTCCGCCCCCATCTAGATGAGGCCTTGTCCCAGAACTGCGGGGTGCTCGTTCACTGCCTGGCAGGCGTCAGCCGCTCTGTCACCGTCACCGTGGCCTACCTCATGCAGAAGCGCCACCTCTCACTCAACGACGCCTACGACCTGGTCAAGCGGAAGAAGTCCAACATCTCACCCAACTTCAACTTCATGGGGCAGCTGCTGGACTTGGAGCGCAGCCTGCGGCTGGAGGAGCGGCGCGCCCGGGAGCGCAGCAGCGGAGGACAGGAGTCTGCTGCCTCGGACCCGCCCTCCTTCTTCACCACCCCCGCCAGCGATGCTGTCTTTGAGCTGGACCCCACATAGGGCCCCGGTCCAGCCCCCATGGGTGCCTCTGACCACCCACGTGGGGGGGAGGGGAGGGGAGAGGCAGAAGGGGGAGGCAGGGAGTTGGGGATGGGGGGAGAGCGCAATACCTCATGGGTGGCCTGGGGAGAGACCCGCCGTACCCACGTAAACCATCCGCGGGAATCCTAGCAAATGTGCCTATAAGCAGGGCCCGGGGCCGCCAGCCTGACCCGCGCCGCTTTCAGGCGGAACCACGCTCCAGAACCTGCCTCTTCTGCGACTGTTACTTTTTTCTTTCGGGGTGGGGTTGGGTAGATTCCCATTCCAAGGGACCATTCCAAGTGGCTGCCTGGTCCTGGGCCTTGAGCCTTCCTGCAGCTTCCCCCTTCAGTAGGGGCGTGTGCCCGGCCTGGCCACCTCATTCGCTGCAGGGACCCGCTCCTAGACCATCCCTGTCCCCAGACGGCTGCTTATGGGGAGGAGGTTCTCCACCAGTGTGGTCACCTCCCTGCTTCTCCGCCACGGGATTGGCCGTCTGGGGCCGAGGGCTTGGAGGTGCCCCAGACAGCCCCTCTCTGGGCGGCTCCTCGCTGGGCACCACAGGGGAGGGCGCTGGCCCGGGAGCTGCCGAGCGGGTTCCTGGCCACACATCTGGCGCCCTGTTTATCCACTTGACGTTTGAAAAGATGCTTTTTTCCCCCTCTTCCCCCAGATGTCTTAACGGGATCACTGGGGCTCTTTGTGACTGAGGGTGCTCAAAGTGCTGCCAGAGGAGACGGGGGTCTCAGAGCAAGAGCTGGGGGAGGGGAGGGAAAGAAGAAGGCCTGGATTTTGCTGCAGTGACTCCCACATGGCCACGGGTGGTTGGGGTGGGGGTGGGGAAGGGGCCAAGCCGCACATACAGAGTCATTCATGGCCGCGCGCGCTCTTCGTGGTGCTCACGAAGTGCTCACACCCGCACACCGGCCTGCTTACCCACCCGGCCGGGCACCATCCATCTCACCCTTGGGAATCCACACCGCAGTTGCTTTCTTGAATTGTTCTTGAATAAACAGTTTATGTAAGATACTGAACAGAGAGCGCTGCCTCGGGAGCAGGGAGCACCGCGGAGGGTTTGGGGGAAGGTGGGAGGGAGAGGTGGTGCCACGCTGTGCTGCTGGGCTGGGGGGGACCCGAGCGCCACGCCGCCCCCATGGCGTTATTCCCCATCTCGAACCCACTCTGCCTGTTGGCCCAGCCTCCTGCCGAGCTGCACATCCACTCAGGACCCACGGCGCCGCGGCTCTGGGCCACACACCGCTAGGGCCTGGGACACAGCAGTGAGCCACAGACGCCTGCCTTCCTGGAGGAGCCGGAGGGAAGACACTAAACAGCAGACCCCAATGGGGCTGGGTGCCTGGGGCGGTGGGCAGGGCAGGGGAGTGGGGATCCAGCCGTGACCACAGGGTTTGGCGGCTGAGCCCCAAGTCAGAGCCAAGCCTCAGTGTGAGGCGACGGGGGCCACAGAAGGACGTGAGCCGCGCGGGGGTGGGGCAGACTCGTGTCCCTCTGGCTGACACAGTTTGGTCCTTGGACTGTGGCGTCCCAGGATGGGGGCAGGGAGGACCCACGGAGGCCGCTGGGCCCCCTACAGTGACAGAGGAGGTGGGCTCCTCCCCGGCTCCCTGACCTCAGCTCTGGGACCCCGGTGCCTTCGCACACCGAGGCTGAAGTGGTCCTTACAACCGTGGAGACAGGGCAAGAGGGCACAGTGAGGACTTCGGAGCAGTGCGGACCGTGTGTCCAGGGAAACCCTCCTGCACCGGAGCCCCTCAAACCGTTGGAATGAACGGCTAAGCTGGTGGGAAAATAAGAGGAAGGCTCTAAGGTCAGAAACAACGAGGGCCCTTGAGTCCAGAGGAGTAAGGCCGCTGCTGAGTTAGCTCCAGCCCCAGGGGGCAGGAGCGCAGGCTGCCCTCCTCCTCGGACGCCCTCTCCCTGTACCTCTCCAACGCCACCCCAGGGAGCCAGGAGGTGAGGCCTCGGCCCCCACATAAAGCCAGCACTCTTGAAGGACAATGCTGTCTGTCAGTAAGTGTAGTTCGCACATTACCGGCCCCCCAAGATGGCCACCCCTATGGATATGTTACCTTACGTGGCAAAAAGGACATCGCAGGTGTGATTAAGTCAAGGATCTTGAGGGGCGCCTGGGGAGCTCAGTCGGTTAAGCGTCACCCTTCGGCTCAGGTCATGATCTCATGGTTCATGGGTTCGAGCCCCGAGTCGGGCTCTGTGCTGACAGCTCAGAGCCTGGAGCCTGCTTTGGATTCTGTGTCTCCCTCTCTCTCTGCCCCTCCCCACTCATGCTCTCTCTCTGTCTCAAAAATAAAATAAAACATTTTTTAAAAACCCACTAAATTTGTGGCAACTCGACACAACAGCAGCAGAAAACTACTACAATTGGTGACTAAAAGAGGTGAGCATATTTGCTTATTTTGACCTTGGACCTGGGTTGAAGTTGAGGAATAAAAGGGACATTTCGCCTTTGAGAATTTAGAGCCGCAAGCTGAAATTTTTAGTTTAAAGGATCGAGGCATAGCAATCCCTATCAAAATAACACCAAAAATACCACCAGCATCTTGCACAGACTAGAACAAACAATCCTAAAATTTGTGTGGAACCAGAAAAGACCCGAATAGCGAAAGCAATCCTGAAAAGGAAAACCAAAGCTGGAGGCATCACAATCCCGGGCTTCCAGCTGTGTTACACAGCTGTCATCAGGACAGTATGGATCTGGCACAGAAACGGACACTCAGATCAATGGAACAGAGTAGAGAACCCAGAAATGGACCCACAAACGTATGGCCAACTCATCTTTGGCAAAGCAGGAAAGAGTATCCAAAGGAAAAAGGACAGTCTCTTCAGCAAATGGTGTGGGGAGAGCTGGACAGCGAGCTGCAGAGTGAACCTGGACTGATTACACCAGGCGCAAAAATAAATTCAAAATGAATGATAGACCTACAGGTAAGACGGGAAGCCATCAAAATCCTACAGGAGAAAACAGGCAACAACCTCTTTGACCTCAACTGCAGCAACTTCTTACTTGACACACGTCCAGAGGCAAGGGAAACAAAAGCAAAAATGAACTATTGGGAGCTCATCAAGATAAAAAGCTTCTGCACACTGAAGGAAACAATCAGCAAAACTAAAAGGCAACTGACAGAATGGGAGAAGATATTTGCAAATGATGTGTCAGATAAAGGGTTAATGTACAAAATCCATAAATAACTTAGCAAACTCAACACCGGGGCACCTGGGTGGCTCAGTCAGTTGAGTGCCGACTTCAGCTCAAGCCATAATCTCATGGTTGGTGATTTGGAACCCGGCGTCGGGCTCCATGCTGACAGCTCGGAGCCTGGAGCTGCTTTGCATTCGGTGTCTCCTTCTCTCTCTCTGCTCCTCCCCCAGTCGTGCTCTGCCCCCCCCCAAAAAACAAATAAACGTTTAAAAAAATTTTAAGTTTTTTAAAAATAATAATCTCCAAAAAACCCAACTATAAGGGGGTGCCTGGCTGGCTCAGTCAGCAGAGCATGTGACTTGATCCTGTGGTTGTAAGTTCAAGCCCCATGTTGGGAGTAGAGTTTACTTAAGGGGAAAGAAAACAACTATAAAGTTGGACAAACTGGACAACAACAACCTTGATGATCTGGAAATCAACCAAAAGTATGCAATAAAGTGAGGAGCCGCACTTCGGGTATCTGTGGCGTTCTGGCGCAGGACTGCACCCACCCCTCCCAGCTCGGTTTGGCACGCGGCTTCTGTGAGGGCAAGGCAGCCTGTGAAGACCCGCAGCCTCTCTGCCCAGGTGGAGGAAGGCTAACCCAGGCCGCAGGGCCGAGTAATGCCCACATCCATGGGCGTTCGCAGTACAAGTGACTCCTTGGAGGGCCGGGGGGCCAACGACTGAGCCCACTAGACTGAGACTGTGACTGTGGGTGCGGGCGAGCCTGTCCCTGGCGAAGCAGAGCATGAAGAAGCCTACACACACGCACAGAGGAGACACCTAAGGGCCCAGAGGAAAGAAAACCCAAATAGCTGAAAATAGAGCAGAGAACTCTGCTCCTGCACAGACCCGCCGGCACGGGCACAAGCCTCACTGCCTGAAGCTTTCCGTCCAGTCGATGGCTGGCCACTAAGCTAGGCAGACACTGGGCAGCCCCTACAGGCCAGGCTTACGTTTTTAAACTAGAATATTAAAAAAAAAAAAAAAAGCAGACACAAGTGACAGCACAGTGTAGGGGACAGATTTCACAGGTTTAGTCCAGAAAAGTTACACGACAAACAAGCAAACAAGTGACAACACACACACACACACACACACACACACACACACACAGCAAAAACAACAAGGTCTAGGGGGAAAGGGAATATCAGAAATCAGCAGTGCAGGAAAATATTATACAAAATGTTCAATTTTCAGGGGCGCCTGGGGGGCTTAGTCAGTTAAGTGTCTGGCTCTTGATTTAGGCTCAGGTCATGATCTCATGGTTAATGAGTTCGAGCCCAGTGTTGGGCTCTGCTCTGACAGCATGGATCCTGCTTGGGATTCTCTCCCCGGCCTCTCTCTGCGCCTCCCCTTCTCTCTCTCTCTGTCTTCCAAAATAAATAAATAAAAACTTAAAAAAATACAATGTGTGTTATGAGATGCTTTGAAGAAGAGAGAGAAAAGGGGCAAAATAAACATTTAAAGATATAATGGCAGAAACACCCAAAATTTTATGAGAAACATCAATCAGACCCAGGAAGTCCAATGAACACCAGGTAAGATAAACACAAATAGGGCTAGTCGTAGGCACTTCATAGTCAAAGATAAAAGCCAGAGATAATCCATCCCGAAAGCCATAAGAGGAAAAAGACCCATGCAGAATGGAACAATGAAATTAGCAGTTAATTTCTCATCGGAAACAACAGAGGCCAAAAGATAATGGAGTGACATAATCAAAGAACTGGGAACACACACTATTAATTCTATATCTAGCAAAAGTTTCCTTTTAAAAGTTGAAGGTTAGGGGTGTCTGGGTGGCTCAGTCGGTTAAGTGTCTGACATCAGCACAGGTCATGATCTCATGGTTCAGGGTTCAAGCCCCGCCTGGAGCCTGCTTCAGATTCTGTGTCTCCCACCCTCCCTGTCCCTCCCCGTTCACACTCTGTATCTCTCTCAAAACTAAATAAAAATCGAGGCACCTGGGTGGCTCAGTCGGTTAATCGGCCAACTCACAGTTCATGGGTTCGAGCCTTGGGTCAGGCTCTGTGCTGACAACTAGCTCGGAGCCCGGAGCCTGTCTTTGGATTCTGTGTCTCCCTCTTTCTCTGACCTTCCCCTGCTCATGCTATCTCTCTCTCCCTCTCTCTCAAAAATAAATAAAACATTAAAAAATAAAAAAATAATAAACTAAATAAACATTTAAAAAATGTTAAGTTGAAGGTTAAATGGGGCACATGACTGTCTCAGTCAGTAGAGCAAATGATCTTAATATCGGGGGTTGTGAGTTCAAGCCCCATGTTGGGTGTAGAGATTACTTAAAAATGAATTCTTAAAAATAATTTAAAGTGGGAGGTTAAAAAAGAGACACGTTCCCAAATATACGAAGACTAAGGAAATTCACACTAGTATACTTCTTACAGGAAATACTAAAAGAAGTCCTTCAGGCTGACACCCGTTGGTAACTTGAATTCACCGGAAGAAATGAAGAACACTGACAATAATTATTACTATGTGTGCTAATATGAAAGTCTCAATATTTATTTCCTCATTTAACTTCTTTAAAAGACATAAGACTGTATAAAGAGAGCAATAACCATTATATTGTATTGTTGGGTTTATAACCTCTATGTGTAATATACATAATATCAGCAGCACAAAAAGGAAGGAAGGAATGCTGCTATATTGGAACAAAGCCTCTACTTTTTACCAAAATTGAGTATTAATACAAACTATATTGTGATTAGTTAAGAGGCATATTGGAATGCAATTGTAATTCAAAAAATATATAGTTACGGGAGCCTGGGTGGCTCAGTCAGTTAAGCATCCAACTCTTGATTTTGGCTCAGGTCATGATCTCGTGGTTCATGGGTTAGAGCCCCACCTCAGGTTCCATACTGATGGTGCAGAGCTTGCTTGGAATTCTCTCTCTCTACCTCTCTCTGCCTCTCTGCTGCTCTCTCTCTCAAAAAATAAACTAAAAAAATTCTTTTTAAATATATAGTTAAAAAATCAACACAGAAAATAAAATGGTATACTAAAAATATTTACTACAAGAGAAGGCAGTAAGAAAAGAGGAACAAAAAAGAATAGAGATATATAGGAAACAAATAGCAAAATGGCAAATGTAAACCCAACTACATTGATCATTACAGTAAATGTGCATGGTCTAAACACCCAAATCAAAAGTCAGAGATTCAAAAAAGCAAGATTCAACACTACACATTGTTTTAAAAAGACGAATCTGAGATTCAAGATAAAAATAGCTTAAAAGTGAAAGGATAGAAAAATATATCATGGGGTGTTTGGGTGGCTCAGAAGTGTGAGTGTCTGACTCTTGATTTTGGCTCAGGTCATGATCTCGTGGTTCATGGGTTAGAGCCCCACCTCAGGTTCCATACTGATGGTGCAGAGCTTGCTTGGGATTCTCTCTATCCATCTCTTCCTTCCGCTCCCCCATCTCTAAATAAATAAATAAATTTTAAAAAACAAGAAAAGAAAAAAGATATCATGCAAACAATAACCATAAGAGAGCTGGAGTGGCTATATTAATGTCAGATAAAATAGACTTTAAGGCCAAAGCTATCATTAAAGAAAAAAGGGACATTACATAGTGACAAAGCGGTCAATGCATCACAAAGATATAACAATTATAAACATATACACATCTAACAACACTTAAGGCAAAAACTGACAGAAAGGATAAAGAGACCATTGAACTATTAAAGTTGGAGATTTCAATACTCCACTTTCAATACCTGATAAAACTAGAAAGAAAATCAGCAAGATACAGAAAACTTGAACAACACTATCAACAAGTTTGACCTAACTAAAATCTATGGAACAGTGCAGTCAACAAATGCAGTGTACTCACTCTTTTCAAATATGTATGGAACAGTTTCTAGGATCGGCTATAATGGAGACCATAAAATAACTTTCAATATATCTAGGAGGATTGAGATAATACAAAACACGTTCTGTGACCACAACAGAATTAAATCAGAAATCAAAAAGAGAAAGACATCTAGGAAATTCAAAAATATTTGGAAGTTGAACAAAGCACTTCTAAACAACCCCCACAAGTCAAAGAAAAAATTACAAGGGAAATTACAAAATACTTTGAACAGAATGAAAATGAAAATTCAACACATCAAAATTATGGGATACAGCTAAAGCGGTACTTAGAAGGAAATCTATAGCTTTAAATGCTTCTACCGGCAAAACTGAAATCTCAAGTCACCAGCCTAATAATCTACCTTAGTAACCTAGAAAAAGAAAAGCAAACCAAATCTAAAGCAAGCCGACATAAGATTACTGTAGAAATGAGCGAAAACGAAAATAGAAGAAAAAGAGAGAAAATTGATAAAATCAAGTTTTTTCCTTGAAAAGGTCAACTAAATTGATTTTACCTAAAGTGATTGAGAAAAAAGATTAGCACGATCAGTGCAAAGGGGGACATTACTACTGAGCTACAGAAATTTGAAGGACTCTACGGCAATGTTTTGACAACTCTATGGCAACAAATCAGACAATTCAGGTGAAATGGACAAAGTCTTAGAAAGATACAAATAACCAAAATTGACGTTAAAGAAACAAAATCTGGATAGACTTACAATAAGCAACTGATTTAGTAATTTAAAATGTTCCCACAGCAGAAGAAATAAACAGACGTTTCTCCATAGAAGACATCCAGATGGCCAGCAGACACAGGAAAAGAGGCTCAGCAACACTCATCATCAGGGAAATGCAAAGCAAAACTACAATGAGGTGCCGCCTCCCACCTGTCAGAACGGCTGACATGAACAACACGAGAAACAAGTGTCCGCGGGGATGCGGACAGAAAAAGGGACTCGCACACTCTTGGTGGGAATGCAAACTGGTGCGGCCACTTTGGAAAAACAGAACGGAGCTTCCTCAAAAAGCTACAAATAGAGTTACCGTACCACCTAGTAACTGCACCATTGGATATTGATCTAAAAAATACAAAACTACTAATTCAAAGAAACACATGCATCCCTATGTTTATACCATCGTCATTTACAATAGCCAAAGTACGGAAGCAGCCCAGTGTCTGTCGATAGATGAACGGACAAAGCCGATGTGGTAAAAATACACGGGAGAATATTACTCCGCCATAAAAAGGAGGTCCCGCCCTTTGCAACTACGGGCGTGGAGCTAGAGGGTATAACGCTAAGTGAAAGAAGTCAGTCAGATGAAGACGAATACCATAGGGTTTCAGTCATATGTGGAGTATTAGAAACAAAAACAAAACAAAACCGAGCAAAACAAAAAGAGAGAGACAAAGCAAGAAACAGACTTTTAGCCGTATCTGAGACCACACCGGCGATGACCAGCGGGGAGGCGGGCGCACTTGGGAGGAGCGCGGGGCGGGGCGCGGCACTGGTGAATCAGTCACCAGGTTGTGCACCGGAAACGAACAGAACGCTGTTAACTACACTGATATTAGGATGATTAACATTCCCGTAGAGGAAATCCAAACCCAGAAGCCTTCATAGGTGAATGCTATCAAATAACATAACTGAACATATATGTCCATTCAAACACTTGCATAGAAATGTTCACAGCAGCATTATTCACAACGTCAAAAGGTGGGTACAACTCAAACATCCATTAATTGGCGTGGGGAGAAACAAAATGTGGTGTCTCCATACAATGGAACATCACTCAGCTGTAAGAGCGGAAGCGAAGTACTCTCGCGGGCCACAGCGGGGCTGACCTCAAAACCATTACGCCAGACACAAAGGGCCACATATGTACGTATGGTCGCACTTCTGTAAACTATCAGAATATGCACATCCGCAGAGACGGAATGTAGGCTACTGGTTGCTGGGGACCTGGGGGGCAGGGATATTGGGGGAAATGGGGAGTGACCACTAGCGGCTACAGGGATTTTGGGGGGGAGGGTGACCAAAATGTTGCAGAATTAGATCGTGGTGACAGTTGCACACCTTAGCCAATACCAATAAATTGTACATTTTAAAGGGTGAATTTTATATGTGAATAATATCACGCTAAAAATAAAACGAATTCTAACTCTGAAAGGAAAATGATTAAACAAGATATACCAGCCTGTGTTGCTATCAGGCCAGGAGAACTAGAAGGGAAAGCATCACAGTATGAAAGCATGTCACTACATTTTGACCGAATACGCAACTCACCTGAAATCTAGAGCAATTCTAAATTCATCCGCACTTAATGACCTGACTTAGAAGACGGGAAGCAATAGATGAAGGAACCACAAGGATAAACTGACAAGGAGCCATCAGGCCTCTGCGCGGGGCATCGTGTGAGGCGGGCTTGGCTCCCGGGCCTGAGCAGGACTACCAAAACCCTCTCAGGCCTGCAGGACAAGATCTGCAGATGACAGTTTGATATTTATCACCAAGGGTCTGATAGGGTTGAAAAATACTGAAAACCTCCCTCTCTCTCTCTCTCTCTCTCTTTTTTTGTTTGTTTTTGGTTTTTGTTAAAATCTTTTAATGTTTATCTATTTTTGAGACAGAGAGAGCCAGGGCGTGAGCAGACGTGGGGCAGAGAGAGAGGGAGACACAGAATCCGAAGCAGGCTCCAGGCTCTGAGCTGTCAGAGCCTGACACGGGGCTGGAACCCACGAACTGTGAGATTATGACCTGAGCCGAAGTTGGACGCTCAACCGACTGAGCCCCCAGGCGCCCGAAAGCAAAAATGTAATCCTGTCACCGCGCTGCCTCCAAGTAGCCCTCCGATGGCTCCCCAGTGCCCTCTTGAGAAAGTTCGCTCTCCAGGCCAATCTATAGCCACATCTCGCCACTGCCCTCAATCAACCAAACCGGGTTATTCGGTATTTCCCAAGTAGTCCCCACTTCATGTCTTGCCCACCTGAGGAGACAGGGATGGAGGCAGGACCCGCCCGGACAGAGCTGAGATTCGGTGGAGAACACAGAGCTGAGATCAGAGGGCTGCCCTGTGCCACGCACTGGCTGGCAGGCGGGGCTGAGGCCTCACCGGCCCCTTCACCTCCCGAACAGGCCTGCTTCTCCCCTGGGTTCAAGTCCTTCACACTCTCCCCTGCATTCAGCCGCTACAGGAGCTCTCCATCTGTCCAGCCCCAGGCGCCGGCTCTCTCCATCTCTTCCCCCCAGACAGGCGTCCCTGACGCCTGCCCCACCCCATCTCTCGCCCTACACTCCAGAGCGGTCTTTCTAGGGCTCACATCCCATTGTCCACCTCTGCCACTGTGGAAAGACCTCCAGGTTCCCATTTCCCAAGAAATGTAATGAAATGGAGCCAAGGTCCAGGTCGCGCCCTCTTTCCTCACACCGCCACCGCGCACTCGCACGGAGAATGGTGGAGAACGCCCTCTCCTCAAGTCCCTGCACACACCCTCAGGCTGCCACCAAGCCCTCCTCACCTGCACAGAGGCCGGCGGGAGGGTAGAGCACAAGGCTGTGTGGCCTTGGTGCAGTTGCTTGGCCTCTCTGTGCCCCAGTTTCCCCAAATGCAAAGTGGAGATGATAAGGAGAGGTTTGCGTTACCACATATGAAGGTCTCTGGAACAGTGCCTGGCATACAGCAGGGCATTCATGTAAAGCTAGATCCACATCCCTCTTGCTCTACTTCCGTGCCCCTTTGGGCACCTCAAATTACCATGTCCAAACCCAATCTCATCTCTCCCCCAAACCCACCCATTGAACCGCTCTTGGTAACTGGTCCCAAAAGTATGGGCCACCGGGGACGGCTCCTTCAGTCCCCACCCCCAGCCTATCACTGGTCCCTAAGGAGCTCCCAGGACCATCCCCCACACACACACCCAGTGTCCCCCTTGGCAGCGTGAACTCACAGGTTGAGCATCTCCAGAAACCCCGCCACGCACAGGTTTCCACCAAGACACAGTGTGTGACCCACACTGTGCGGTCCAGAACCTCTCATTTCTGGGCTGCTCCCTGGCACCTGGACCCATTCCCAGCTCACAGCGCCCCACTTTTTCCGGCTGTCCGAGCCCAGCACCTGCTACCCCTCTGGCGGCTCACCACTGCTCACAGACTGCGGTCCAGCCCTTATTCTGCCAGGCCTGAGCACCTGTTGTTCCGCAAGCCAGAGAGGCGCTCACAGAGGCGCCCCCCTCGCCCTCTCCTCCACCCCTCCCAGCTCCTGCCTGTGGCTGCACCAGCCCCTCCTCTCTCCCAGGAGGCCAGACTCACGGCCTAGGCACCCAGGTGACCCAAAGCTTTCCTCTCAGAAACTGCCCCCTGGGATGGTAAGGCCTCCGGGGGATGAAAGGATGCTGCCTGTGCTTGACCTGGGGGTCCCTCTATGTCCTGGCTCCCAGATGGGCAGGGCAGAACCTCTCTCCCACGTAAGGAGTTTGCCAGGGCCTGATCTCGGGGCGTTGGGCGGGGGGAGGGAGGGCACTGGAGGAGAGGACAGGTCTCGAGCAGCTGCCCCAGGTGGTGAAAAACCGGGAGGGCTGATGGACGGTTTTTTAGATGTAGCCATGGCGCCTCCTGCTGGTCGGAGGCCAAACCGCACCCTCGCTCAGAACGGGCGGAGCGGAAGCTCCAAGTGCGCAGGGTGATGATATGGCCATCTGCCAACGAGGGTGACCCCAGCAAGGCTGGCTCCGGCGCTCGTGTCCAGGGCTCCGTCAGCACCCAGTACACTACTTCCCCCACTCAGGTTGTTCTTATCATCAGAGTAAGCCCACCCCTCCATTCCAGGGCCTCCTTCACGAGGCCAGGTGCCTCGCACGATGGGTCCAGCGGCTGACACAAAGTAGAGGCCGAATCAGTATTTGATGGACAAAACAAGAACAGGTAGGTGTCATGAGAGTCCAGTGTTAGGACGTCAGAGGTGGCAGGACAGGGAATGACAGTGGCCCAAGTGGGAGCTAAGGGGAGGCCCATCAGGTCATTGGAGGCGGGGAGATGGAGCTGTTGAGACTTGGCCAGGGTGCTGGCCGCCTCAGGTCCCTTGGACCGCAGGCAGAGAAAGGAGAGCAGGCGTGGTAGGACTGGGTTATTCGTCCCAAAAGCCTGGAGCAAAGGATGACCTAGAAGTAGCCATGGGGGCAGGAAAGGAAACTGCTCCCCACCCCCCACCCCAGACCTGCCTGGGCTCAGGGGCCCGTGAGGGCTGTGCATGGGGCAGTGTGGGGCAGGAAGGGCTGGAGGAGGCTAGGAGGAGAAAGCTGCCCTATTTGGGTGCCCGGGAATGATGGGGGCATGCCCGCCCGTGCTGGGCCCATCCCCAGCTATCTGGAGGCGCACTGTGCCCGCCTTGCTTCTTGGTGGAAGCCAGCCCCCTGGCTCCAACCCCAAACGCTGCTCCAGGCCTCCCCCCACTCCCCCCGCCGAGACCCAGACCAGTGCTACTTTGGGTCTAACTGCCTCCTTTCGGACCTAAAGGCTGACAGAATGATCTCAGTCCTGCACCGCCCTGGGGGCTGACAGACGCAGCTCGCCTGGGGCTTTGGGGGGGCTTCCTCTGCTCTGGGTTGGGCTCTTCCCCTAACGGAGGAAGGAAGGAGGCAGGCCCAGCAGGGCCAGGAGACGCTTGGGGGTCCTGGAAAGCAGGGTTCTGGAGCCTTGGCCCACCCAGAATGGGGTTGCAAGGGTCAGGCACCACACAGGCCAGAAGACTGGCCGCCGCCCTTCACGTCCCAAGCCATAACCGACCCAGCCTCAGTGTCCCATGTTGTCTTCCCCTCCCCTCCCCCACCCTGGAGCACAGGAGTTCCAAAGCCACAATACAGTACAGAGTCGGGGCCTCAGTGGCGCCCTCTCCTGGCTCAGGAGCCCCTCCTCCGCCTTCTGACACGGGCTCCCTAGCCTTCTGCACAAGGTGCCCCTTGGAACCGCCCTGTCTGGCCAGGGCCACGCAAAGCTGGGGGAAGGAAGGGAGAGGCTGGGGGACACGGCCCAGGGCTCTGGTCGCCCTCCCAGCTGCCGCGGGCCTCCACTTGCCTGTGAGCCCGTCCCGGTCTGTCCCTGCAGCTGGTCCCCAAGGGCCCAGAGACAGCGCTCCTCCCACCCCCGTTTGGCCTCCTGCCACCCACCCCCCTCGGCTGGCAGCCCACAAGGCCACAGCCACATGCAGGCCGGACCGCTAGGGTGGCAGAGCTGGGAGGCCAGGCCACCTCTCGCCGGCACTGTGGGGGGACAGGGACAGGAAATTCTTGAACAACTGGGAACTTGCCTGCCCGGGAGGGGGCAGTGGGCGAGGCCGCACGGTGGGGGGCCAGTGGGCAGGGGGCCAGCCTCCCTGGTTTCCTTCCCACAGGTGACATCCATCCGCTGCGCACTTGGACCACCATCCCTGGCCCTTAGCCCTCCCTCCAGCGCACCACTGGCCCATTACTCTGTCTCTCTTTATTGATTTGGGGGAAACTAGAGGGGGTTGCAGGGCCACGACACAAGCGGGAGCACCACAGTCAGCAAAGCACAGAGCGGCGCGCTGGGGAAAGCTGCCCCGGGTGCGGTGGGAGAGTGGGTCGGAGCCTCTGAGGACGTGCCCTGCCAGCCCCTAGGTGAGGGCGGAGCCTGGGTGGCACATGGGGGCGCCATGCACCACACCCACACATCTCCAACTTTCCAGCAGAGGCCAGCCCGGGGTCCTGGGGCTGGGGAGAGGGGACTGAAAGGGCACACCCACGCGGGAAGGGAGTCCAGGAGTCAGCGCCCTCGGCCTCAGCATCTGCCTGGGTGGGGAGGGGCAGAAGGAGAGAGAAGCATGGGGAAGGGGCAGTCAGGAGGCACCCCCAGCCTGCCCTGCGACCCCCTCTCGATCGCAGGCTCGGGTCTCAGCAGCAGTGGGCTCCTCGTGATCCCTGCAGGCGCCAGCCCCCTCTGGCCTCTATGGTCTGCTTCTCCCAGAACCCCGGCTCCTTCCCTCCATCCCCACCTTCCGCCCTCAGTCTTCTGCTCTGTGGGGCTCTCCCTGCTCGGCTCTGGGCCACGCGGAGCCCACCCCCCTCTCGGTTCACTCAGGAGTCGGCTCCCCGTGGGCGCAGGGCCCACGCCCGCACACCTGGGCATCACCACTTGGAGGGCTGGGCAGACCCGAAGCCGGGGTGGCTGTGGCTGGCCATTCTCCTCTCTGAGGCCTCCTCGCCCTCTGGGCTCTGCCCCAGCTTGCGGATGTGACGCAGGAAGGAAGTGGCATTGAACGCTCGCTGTGGGGAGAGAGGGTTGTCAGGCCGTGGCCCCAAGACTCTGAGGACCACAGAGGCCACTGACAACTCAGGCCGTCCCCCCTGAGAGGCGGGGACAGCCCCTCTCCACACTGACCTTCCAGTGGGTCCGGGCAAAATTCTTCTGGATCTGCTCACTAACTGAGCCCAGGATGTCCTTGTCAAAGGCCGCGTCCCCAGAGATCCTAGTGAGAGGGCATGGCTCAGTGGCGGGGGAGTCTGTGAGGGTGGGGTCCCTCCGGTCCCTGGAGAGCTTGGCAGCGGCCCCACTCACCAAAGATGCTGTAAGGCCTGTTGGCAGGTGAACCTCTTCTGCGGGTCTCGCTCCAGAAGGTGCCGGATGAAGTCTTTGGCTGGAGTGGGGGACTCCAGGTCAGCCCACCCCATCCCTGCCCCGCCTCGTCACTGCCCCCTCCCCGAGCTCAGGGCTAGCCTCAAGTTCACCTGATTCTGAGATGTCATCCCAAAAGGGAGAGTCAAACTCGTAGTTGGCCCTCAGGATCTGGCTGAAGAGTTCAGGATCGCTCTCGTCGTAGAAAGGGGGGTACCCACACAGCCTGGCACCCACACATGAATCACCCAGCTGCCGGGCCCTCCCCGACCCAGCAGGAGGCAGGCAGGCAGAAGAGGAGCCTTCCCAGCGGTCACTCACAAGATGTACGAGATGACACCCAGGGCCCACACATCCACAGCCTTCCCATAGGGTTTCTGCTCCAAGAGCTCCGGGGCTGGGGGCCAGAGACAGACAGACACACACCCGCGCGCACGCGCACCATGGCTTCAGTGCTGCCAGGAATGACCCACCGTCCACCCTTCCCCTGGCACCATGTCCCGCAGCCCCCTCAGGCCCAGTGAGTCTCATGGCGCACCCCCCCTCACTGACCCACATATCCTGGGGTCCCGCAGGCAGTGCCTAGCATGTTGCCGGTCTGGATTTTGGAGAGGCCAAAGTCAGAGACCATGATCTTGGAGTCCTCAAAGGGTGTAGCATAGAGGAGGTTTTCAGGCTGTGACACACGGGCGCCAGAGAAAGTGCCAGGTCAGACCCGGCACGGCCCTTGGGACTGGGCACCTTCGAGTGCCCCAGACCCTTGGTGCACAGGGATGAAGGGTGAGGCCCCGGGCGGACGGGCAGGAAGGCGGGCACCTTGAGGTCTCGGTGCACGATCCCCAAGCTGTGCAGGTAGGAGACGGCGCCCAGGACCTGGCCCACTAGGTGGCTGGCGTCCTTCTCCGTGTAGGAGCCACGTTCCATGATGCGGTCAAACAGCTCACCCCCTGTCACCCTGGGGGCAGTGAGGACTCGGCTAATTCAGGCCTGTCGGCGCCCACTCACCACCCAGCCCAAGCCCCCGCCTGCCCAGCCTGCCCTCCTCACAGCTCCATGGCCAGGTAGAGGTGGGAAGGGCTCTCGTGGACGTCCTCCAGAGCCACAATGTTGGGGTGGCTGACCCTGCAATGGCAACACAAAAGCCCTTATGGGCCACCGCAACTCCCTCTGGGCCTCTCAGGGCCCCGAGGGCTTTGTCCCCGGCCCCCAGGGAAGGCTTTCTCCCCCTTCTCTCCCTCCATCCTCTGCCCCCCTTCCCTACCACAGGCCACCCCTGCCTGGTCCAGCAAGGCAGAGTCCCAGGCCAGGGGCTCCTGGGGATGCTGAAAAGGCCGGGCGCTCTGCCCCAGGGTGCTGGACTGCGGGCCTGAGCCGCAGCAGCCTGGCCAGGGCCAAGGGTGAGCACGCACCTGCGGAGCACGGCAATTTCGTTCTCCACCAGCGCCTCCTTGCCTCGAAGGGCCTTCTTGGGGATGCACTTGAGGGCGACAAGGTGTGAGGAGCCCCGCTCCTGGGCCAGCACCACCTCAGAGAAGGCGCCCCTGAGGCAGAGAGGGGGAGGCAGGAAGGGAGGGGGGGAGAGGCAAAGAGGAGGAAAGGAGGGGGAGGGGAGGGAAAGCAGAGGTGCCCAGGGGGAAAGGCCCTCCTAGCTGAAGAAGGTGGGGAGGCCCTCCCAGTCCCATCCCACCCATCCACCCCCACACACACTCACACATTCGCTCACACACACACACACACACACACCACGTTACATTCATTGACACACACACACACACTCACGAGCCGAGCTTCTCCCGGATCTCATAGACACTGCTGATGTCTTCCGTCTGTTTCTTGAGAAGCAGCATGTCTGTAGGGGGTCGGACAGAGATGGAGAGCGGCCCCCTGGGCGAAGCCACCGTCAGTGGCAGCCTTGCTCAGAAACACGTAAACCTCCCCCGGCCGGGCAGCGTTCGCCCCTCCCCCACCGCCCAGGCCCGCACTCCCAGGTGGGCGACTCCCGGCGAGGCCGCCGCAGACCTTCCTCCCCTCCCAGCTACGAGGCCGAGGTCCGGAGCCCCCCACCCTGGCACCTCGACGGCGATCAGCGCCCAGACACCCCTTCTCTGCCTCCATACCACCGAGTCAGTGACGATCGGCCGCCTTCCAGAAGGCTCCGTGCACCCCCACCCCATCCCCTCTGGGCCCACCCCCATCCACAGCGCCCACAGACGGCCCGCCCACGCCCCCAGGCCTAGACCTGCCACCCACGGCGCAGGGCTCCCAGGCACTCGCCACTCAGGCCACCGACCCTCCCAAGATGCACCTGCGACCCCCGCGCCCAGCCGCCTGCCACGGCCACGGCCACCCACGCGGCCGCCAAAGCGCAGCCCGGCCCTCGGCGCCTCGGGGAGGGAAGGACTCGGCAGCCTGGGCCTCCCACGTCC
>NC_043717.1:109821438-109829403 GCF_006229205.1 Suricata suricatta
GACCGAGCTTGCGGTGGTGGCCGAGCGCCGCCGCGGCGCTGCAGGGCGCCTTGTAAGGCAATCGGCCGGCGCCGGCCCCCACCGCTTCCCTCCTCAGTCATTCACGCCGGTTCCTGCCGGCTCTGGCCCCTTGGCGGCTGGCTGGGCCGGCCCCAGGGCCTTTGCACCACCGTGTTCCTGCCCAGAAGTCTCTTCACCCACATGTTGACATAGCTCTTTGCACGCTCTCAGGGCTTTTCCCTCACCCAGCGCTGCCACTTCTGCCACCCTGGCCTGAGCCGCCATCAGCACTCAACTGGAGGACAGCAACCGCCTCCCCATTGGGGGCCCTTTGCTCTCTGACCCCACCCTCCACCCGTCCTACCCAGTCTCTTCCTCACCCCGCAGCCAGAGCATTTCCTATATTGAGATCATGTCACCAGATATCCAGAGCCTTCCACAGGTCTCTGGGCCATGAGTCAAAGCACAAATCCTTACAGTGGCCTAAGGGCTCTGCATGATCCCCCCTTCCCTGTCGCTGCTCTGGCCCCTTTCCACCCAGTCTCCCCCTTGGTCAACCAGCTCTAGACAGCTCCAACCGCACTGGCTTCCTAACTGGCCCTCCAACACCCCACATATGCAGCTGCCCCAGGGCCTTTGCACTCACTGCCTCTCTGCCTGGAATGCTCTTCACCCAGGTATCTGCTTGGCTTGCTCCCTCACTCTGTCAAGTCTTAGCTCAAACTTCACCTCCTCAGACAGGCCTCCCCCGCCCAGTCTCTAGTACATCACCATGCCTGCCCTGCCTTCAGAAGACTCCACTGCAAAATCACCTTCTCCATCTTGTCTTCCTCACCTAAGAATCCACTCCTAGAAAGTGCCCCTGCTGAACCAGCTCAGGAAATAAGTGTGCGGTGAGTGGATTAAACCCTTTGTGCAACTATTGGTGGATTCCTCCAATCCAGTCACTTCTCAGTTCTGGCTCCCCTCCTAGGCGGTCCGGGCCCCACCAAGGATGGGGGGACAGGCGCTCTGGCTGTTGACAGGAGCACATCCATACCAGTTGGTGCTGCACAGGCTTCACAGACTCACAGGGGTCTGTCTGTAGGCCCTGGCATGACGCAAAGTCCTTGTTTTTTAACTTTATTTATTTTGAAAGAGAGAGAGAGTGAACATGAGCAGTGAAAGGGCAGAGAAAGAGGGGGGGACAGAATTCCAAGCAGGCTCCATGTGGTCAGTACAGAGCCAGATGCGGGGCTCGATCTCACCAACCCTGAGATCCCCACCTGAGTCGAAATCCAGAGTCAGACACGTAACCAACGGAGCCACCCAGGTGTCCGTGACACGAAGTCTTTTAAGAAGGTCCACAGGGCAGACAGAGGTTTTCCAAAATCATCTTTCCAGAACTCAGGTGCCACCTGTCTCTGAAGGTCCCTCCAGTAACTGTGCCCGCCACCCTTTCCCACTCGCCCCCCCAGTTCACTCAGGAAGGTTCCGGGGGTCCCAGCCTACTCCTAGTGCTGAGCTCCGTCCCTCACCGACCGGAAGTCCTCTTCGTTCACCGGAGCCCCACGTTACTTGCTTGTTTAACAGTCATGCGTCAGCAGGTCTCAGCCACTGCTGCTGTTCTGGTCAAGCCGGAAGGAATTTTATCAGAGCGCCAGGGTCACAGAATTACATTTATGCACATTTGTGTTTCAGAGAAATACAAAGCATGAGTAATAAAAGGCTGCCCGCCTGGAGAAAGATGGAAGCAGATGAAAAGTGGAGGCAGGAAGAAAAGAACTTCCTTCCCAAGGGAACGTGGAAAGAAGAGCGGCATCAGAGTTTGAGATGGACACACGGATCAGGTCAGTGGGTGATTTTAATGCCGTTGGTCTCCCGTCAAAAGTGCTATCGCGGTTGGGGGTTTTTAACAGTATTTACAATACACCAGAAAGCACACCCTTTGCAACTGTTTGAACATCTGGTGAAATATCGTAGACGTCAATTTCAAAATGCACACGTGTCCTGAGTGGTTTGGATAAAGAGCCTTTCAAAATCCTTCCAGGGGGCCCTTCCAGAAACCTTAACTCAAAGTCGACTGCAGGCCTGAATGTAAAATACCAAAGCTTTAGAAGAAAATAGGAGAAAAATCTGTCTTCGCTTGGGCTTGGCCATGAGTCTTTATCCATCTATCTATCTATTTACTTATTTTTAAGCAGATTCTACACTAGGCATGGAGCCCAACTCGTGGCTTGAATTCACAACCCTGAGATCAAGAGTAAAATGCTTATGGGGCTCCTGGGTGGCTCAGTCAGTTGAGCGTTCGGCTTTGGCCCAGGTCATGATCTCCCAGTTTGTGGGTTTGAGCCCCGTGTCATGCTCTGTGCTGACAGCTAGCTCGGAGCCTGGAGCCTGCTTCACATTCTGTGTCTCCTTTTCTCTCTGACTCTCCCCTGCTCGCACTGTCTCTCTCTCTCTCTCAAAAATAAAATAATAAGGGGCGCCTGGGTGGCTCAGTCGGTTAAGCCTCCAACTTCGGCTGAGGTCAGATCTCACGTTCGTGGGTTCGAGCCCCGCATCGGGCTCTGTGCCGACAGCTAGCTCAGAGCCTGGAGCCTGCTTCCGGTTATGTGACTCCTTCTCTCTCTCCCCCCTCTCATGCTCTGTCTCTCTCTGTATCAAAAATAAATAAAATACTAAAAAAATAATAAGAAAATGAAATAATAAAAACATAAAAAGAATTTTAAGAGTAAGATGCTTAACCAACTGAACCGCCCAGGCACCCTGAGTTTTTAGATATAATGTGGAAAAAGCCATGCTTTTTTTTTTTATCGAAATTTTCAATGTTTGCTTTGGAAACCACAGTTAGAGAGACGACAAGCCGCGGACTGGTGGGAAGTCTCTGAAAAAGACACATCTCATAAAGGACTGGTATTCAAAATAAACAACGAGCTCTTAAAACTCAACAAAAGAAAACAAACAACTCGGTTAAAAAATGGGCAAAAACAAAGAAATGCAAATGAGAAATAAGCATAGGAAGAGATGCTTGCGATTGTACATCTTATGTCCACAGGGAAGTGCAAAAAAATTGTTTTAATGCTTATTTTTGAGAGAGAGAGCACACGTGCGCATGCACAGGGGAGGGGCAGAGAGAGGGGGACAGAGGATCTAAAGCGGTCCCTGCGAGGACAGCAGAGAGGACAGCAGAGAGCCCGATGTGGGACTCGATCATGACGTGATCATGACCTGAGCCCAAGTCTGACACTTAACACTTAACTGCGCCTGCCCAGGAGATGCCACATGGAGAAAGGCTCTGATGCAGGACACCGGTGACACCAAATGCTGCTTAGAACGTGCAGCAACAGGAACTCTCCTCCAGGGCTGCTGGGAACGCAAAAATGGTACGGCCACGCTGGAAGACAGTTTGCCGGATTCTTACAAAACTAAGTGAACTCTTCCCATATGATGCACAATGGTGCTCCTTGCCATTTACCTAAAGGAGCTGAAAACTTTGGTCTACACAAAAGCCGGCACGGAACTGCTGACAGTGCCTGCATCCTGAAGACAGCCTGGAAACAGCGACACACTGTAAGAGTGTCTTTATATGACATTCCAGAAAAGGCAAAAACTACGGCGACAGGGAACACATCGGTGGTTGCCAGGGGGTAGAGAGAGGGGAATCACGTGCGGCTGGGCACCGGGGGAAGTCCAGACCCAGGGAAGTGGATGGCAGCAAGAGTGAAGCTTAACATACACAATTTAAAAAATAATCCTTCAGGAAGCTGGGGGATCCCGGGAAGGAATGCAAACCGACCGAAGGATCTCGGTGTATCACAAGTGTATGAAACCAGCTGGCCGAACGGGGCTGCTGGAAGGCACTACGAAACGAGTGGACTAGAAGCGGGGAGAGTCCCATTAAAGTGGACACACCTGAAGGACAAGCGCGACCCCAGCCGGGTGCCCGAGGCCGATGCACAGCAGAGTCACGCGGTGCTCCTCCCCTCTGTAGCCGGCACCCCGTCTCCCGCTGACGAAATCACCAGACAAACCAAACTGTCCAGGTGGCCAAACATTCAGAAGTCTAAGAGGAGAGGTGACAATGAATGCAGTGTGGTCCCGGGGCAGAGAAAGGACATTACAGGCAAGCAGAGGAAATCTGAGTTCAGACCATGGACTTGGGTTCATAACAACGTGCAACAGTGGCTGCTCGGTGTAACAATGCAGAGCCAGGGCACTGCGGCGCAAGAGTACCTGATCGAGAGTCCCAAACAGACCAAGTTCAGCCACTCCGAAATCCAAAGACAGAGCTTTCTTTCAGTGAGGCCAACACTGGGAAGGTAGCGGTGTGGATAGAGTCTCAAAGACCGTCTCCAAAGTGCCGAAAAGACTTGACGTTTATAGAACAAAAATGTGGGCCGGAGGGGGCTGGGTGCATGCAGGTGAGCAGTGAAGGTCGAATGGATCTCGGTGTTTGCGGCAGCGCCTGCGGCGGCGCGTGCAGCGAGGGATCTTTCTGGCTTGGAGCAGCCCCTCTGCTGGAGGCGGTTCCCACCTGAGGAGGCTTTGCCAAGACAGCCGCGGGCAGGCAAGTGTGAGGGCAGAACGGAGCCCGCCGAGCCACGCCCTCCAGTGCACGGCTCTAGTGTGGAGTGTCGGTATCAGGGAAAGCCGGGCCTGCCTGGGGGCACGGGGAGGAGGCTCAGACTGCTTCTCCCTAGTGCTGGGTACCCTCCCAAGCCTCCAGGCCTAGCCCTGGGGGGTCGCCTCAGGCCAATCTCCCTTCTCCAGTGGTGGAAAGCACTAAGCCCTTCAAGATGGATGCCAGCCTTTCTTCCCAGCTAATTCTAATTCCAAAGCTCCTTGTGCCCCCCACCCTCCTGCTGCCCTGAAGGTTAAGCAGCCACCCCTGGGTGGGGAACACCCCCCCATGGACCCACTCCTCAGGCCACGGCCACCTGAGACCCTGTGGGCCCTGCAGCCCGCGTTGTCACAGTCCAATTCCCAGGCCTCCCTGGACAATGAGAGCCTTGAGCTCACACTCCCTTCCTGCCCTCCCTCCAGCTCTCCCCTCCTCCCCCGCCCCTCCTCAGCTCCTCATACAACTCCAGCCTCAGTGGGCTCTGATAGGCAGCCCACACTGCCTTGGGCCCAGGAACCCCTTGCTTCTCACTTAGAAGCTGCTGGAGCCAGAGCTCCCCCAACCCCATGCCCTCACGCGCTCAGGGGCCAGGGACACAGGGGCCTGGCAGGAGCCGTGGAGGCATAGACAGGGCTTGGAGGGGGACTGGTCTCCGGACCCACAGCACCCCACTCACCCCCAGTGGCTCCCGCCCGGAGAGGGGATGGTGGCAAGATATACCTTCTCAAAGCCCCGGGAAACCCCCCCCCAAGGCTGAGACCCCCTTCGCTGGTGTCCTGTCCAGGGGGTCAGCGCCCGCCGCAGTAGCGCCCTGACTGTCCTTATATCCACTCGGAAGCTCCCACACGCTGCTTGAGGCAACACGACTCAAGCCAGAGTCCCGGCTGCCAGCTCCCACTTCGGGCAACTCCTGTCGATTCATGCCGGCTGGAGGCGAGGACCTGTCGGTGAACTTCGAGCCCCGCAGCTGCACACCCATCTCTCTGGCCTCCCCGGGACAGGTGGCAGTCAAGCTGAGTGTGCAGGGTCAGAGGCAGCTCGGCCCAGACAGGGGGCCCAGCGCAGGGCACAGGGGTAGGGCAGCTCAGGGGGCGCACTGCGCTGCAGTGCTGGGGACACAACGTTAGCTCCGTCTGGGGCAGGAGAAAAGCCCAGAGAAGGGCAGATGGGGAGGGACAGGCGAGATGTGTCCAGCGTGGCTGCCGGGGCCGAGAGGAGGAAGCCACTGGGGCCCAGAAGAGTGGGGGGGTGGCTGGGGGGTGCCGTGGTTCCCTGCTTGGGGAAGACTGCAGTCGGTTGGGGGAGGGAAGGTGCAGTCCTAGCAAGTCTGGTCTGGGGGCTTGTCGCACTCCCCAGGTAATGGAGACCCCTATAAGGAGGGTCTAAAGACACCGCAGGAAGGGTCCCCCTGAAGGGGTGCCAGCTTGGGTCCTAGAGCCCCCGAGCCCCCGCGGGCCGTTCACAGCACTCACCTCTCCCTTGGGTCTCCCTTGGGCCCCTCCAGTCCAGCTGCCCTCCCTCCCAGCAGCCTCTGATCTCTCCCAGGCATTGATGGTGACCGCTCACTCACACTCCTCCACTGGCCTTTGAACCTACCTCCCCTCCCAGGGGAGAGGAGACCCACCCTTGGCTCCTTCGAAGGCCTTCCTCTGGTTTCCCAGGCCTTGCCCTCTTCGCCCTCTGTCCTCCCTGCAGCGGCAGCCATTTCCCCAAAGTGTCACCGGCTTGCCCACGCCCCCTCCAGCCACTGCCTTCTCTCCCCACCAGGCTCCTTGTACAAGCAAGACCTTAAATTTTCGGAAGGGATCCCTGCACCTGGCCACGTCCTCACTTCCCCCTCCTTGTCAGGGTGCCCTCTGATCTCTGCTCAAGGGCCCAGGAAGGTCTCCCTCCTGCGAGCACCCCCGCGCCTACTTCCCGGGCTCCCCTTGCCTTCTGGCTGCGCACTGAGGCGCCTGTGGTTCGCCGGGCTACTTGTCTTTCCCCTCCGCCCTTGCTCTCCCGTGGGCCCCACTCCTCCATGCCACCACGGGTCACACACTTCTCAGTGGCCTCTGTCTGCAGACCAGCTTCAGTCTGACACAAGACCAAAGAAAACTCAAGTTACGGTCTTTTGATGAACAGAGCCACCCTGCCATCTTGAGCATCCCCAAGCCTCCCCATACCCTGAACCCCCACCCAAGACCCAACCTGAGCACAGGCCACCTTGCTGGGCTTCCACAAAGGCCCCCGGAGGCTCCCCAAGTGGAGGGGCAGCCCCTCCTCACCCAGCAGGCTCAATCTGGCTCGGGCTGGAACCGCTTTTCTTCATAAAGCTGCTGCCGGATGGCTGAGGGTTTAGCTTAACAGGATGAGCCATCTGGGGACTGCAGCCTGGTGATCGGAGAGTCTGGGACTGGTGGGGGGCAGGGGCACACTTCAGGTCCCGAGGCCGGGACAGTGACCTCTTCCTTCCCCACCCCATGGCTGCTCTTCACTCTACAAAGTTCCCAACAGGCTGCTCAGCTGCGGGCAGGGAAGCCGCCAAAACCCTTGCTAAAGGGAGGCCTGAAGGTCCCCGGAGACAAGCTGTACAGGTGGGGGGGGTGTCGGGGCCTCCCAGTGAGGCCTTCTGGGGAGGGTCTGTGCACCTGACAGGCACCAGGGGGCAGCCTTGCCCTACTCGTGCCTGAATCTCGTGCCGTCTGGCAGAGGTGGGGGCAGCGAGGGTCCCTAGGACCCCTCCTCGGTAACGTGTGTAGCCTTGCCGGGCAGGCTTGTCTGTGCCCACTTAGGAGACTCAGAGACACTTTTCATTCCAAGAGCTGGGACGCTGACCTCCAGCTTCCAGGGTTTTGGAGCCGAATGCCAGGACGAGGCAGGGCAGTGCCTCTGGCAACCCCCCCCCCCACCCCCGCCTCCCCAGCACACCTGGAGACAGAGGAGCCCCGGTCCAGCCTTTCCCTGGCCGGCCAGCTTAGCCCACGCCCTCAGGAGGCAGAAGCAGCCTGCAGGCCCTCTGGTGCAGGGAGCGGGGAAGCTGTAGGCCTTGATACCCAGCACTGGCCCAGGCCCTAGCTGGGAGTCAGAGAAGGGCGGGAGGGAAGGGACAGACTGGAAGGAGGGGGGCGGGGGGAGAGGAAAGGAGGGCAAGGATGGCTGGAAGGCGGCCAGGGAAGTGGCTTTCCTAGAACCGGGAAGGGCAGGTTAGGAGGGGCGATCTGGGACGGAGCCAGGCCCAGAGAAGCTCGGGGTCAGGCGCGGTTCGGTCCCCGGGAAGGACGTGCCGGTCGGCGCCCCAGGTAGCAGCCATCCTGCTTCCCGCTGGAGTGGCGTCTCCTCCTCGGGAGGAGGGAAGGAGGAGGTGGGCGGAGTGACGGGGA
>NC_043717.1:109829503-109833367 GCF_006229205.1 Suricata suricatta
CGGCCAAGGGCGACGGCCCCTCGGGCCTGGGGGCGCCCGGCGGCCGCCTGGCCGTGCCGCCGCGTGAGACCTGGACGCGCCAGATGGACTTCATCATGTCGTGCGTGGGCTTCGCCGTAGGCCTGGGCAACGTGTGGCGCTTCCCCTACCTGTGCTACAAGAACGGCGGAGGTGAGCGCCCCCGCCCCGCCGCGTCCCTGCTCCTCCTCGCGGGGGGGCCCCCTCCCCCGCCTGCCCCACTGGGGCGCGGGGCCGAAGTCCGGGATAGGGGTGCTGGAGACCGCCACTCGCTGGCCGCTGCCGCTCGGTGGCCCAGCCTGGCGGCCTCCACCCCTCTAGCCGGTCATGTGCCTGGCAGTGTGTGGGGGGAGGGGGCCGGCGAGCCAACTGCCGAAGCCCCGGGACTGCCTCCCCCCAGACTCCTGGCGCAGGGGCCCCGGGAGTGATTGGCCACTGAGGTGGGAAGGCGATGCCTGCCCCCTGGGGGGGGCTCCCAGAGGTGAGGAGCCCAGGCTGCCCCCACTGGTCGGGCACACAAGTGGCACATTGTGTGGGGCCCCCACGTGTGCACACGAACACACACACACACACACAATGGACTACTCTGTCCCTCCCCCTGCCCTCCCCTCCCCTCCCCTCCCCTCCCTTCCCCTCTCTTCTCTTCCCCTCACTCCCCTCTCCCCTCCTTCCCCTCCCCTCCCCTCCCTTCCCCTCCCCTCCAGCCCGGGCCTGGAACACTGGGTGCCTGAGCCAGGCTTGGGTAGCCTGCGGCCTGGGCCGCCTGGCGCCGCCGCTGGACACACTGCACGCATACCCCATGCCCGCCTGCCCCGGGCCCAGCTTAGCAACAGCGATAGCCACGGTGTGTCCTGTGACTGCAAAGCAGCGATGGGGTTGGGGGGGAAGCCATGGTGACTGGATAATGGGTGGGAAACTGAGGCCCAGAGCGAAGGCCTTGGCCCAAGGTCACACACAAGAAGGATGCTGGGACCAGCCACCAGGCAAGCTGCAGCCAAACCCGCCTTCTGAGTACTGCACAGCTGAGCTGGGGCAACTGCAGGGGGCCTGGAGAGGACAGGGGAGCAGACAGGGGCTGCTGACGCCCAGCTCCCCTCACCCCCGCCTCTGGCCTGTGGTCTCTGGCCCCATGCTGCCGGCAGCCTCCGGAGCCAGGCTCACCAGGGTTCATACTGCCCCACCTTGTCTGTCTTTGTTCACCGACACCCCCAGACATACCTGTCCCCCGTGCCCCCTGGCAGAAGACTGCCACCCACCCACCCTCTACCCCGGACCTTCACGCTTGCAGGCAAGTGCCTGGGTGCAGGGAAACCCAGGCTCCCTGTCCTTGCCCAAGCCAGACAGGCCTCCAGGCCGGAGTGTCAGCCATGGCGCACGCACGCACGCACACGAACGCGTCCACGTGGCCTCACCGCTTTCCCGTGCTGTCTAGCAAACAGGGAACTGCGACACGAGGCTGTATGTGTCCTCCGTGCCTGTTAGGTCACCCTTGGTGATGGTGGGGCCAGAAGCCTTGTGGGTATAGGGCACCCCAACCCAAGAAACAGGGCTCTAATGGCTCGGGGACAGCCACAGCTCTCCCAACACTCCAACCCCCTCCTCCCAGCAAGGCTGTTCACCTGGCACCTCTGAGTCAGTGGCCACCCGCTGCACTGATTCACCCAGTGGGAAGTTAGGATGGGGCCAAGGAGGAGCCCGGAGCTGGCTCCACCCTGGCCTCCCACGGCTTCCGGAAGTGGGGCCAGCCAGCCAGGGGCTGAGGGGCTGCCCTGTGCAAGTGCCCACCCTGTGCTCCTCCTCCCCCAGGTGTATTCCTCATCCCCTACGTCTTGATCGCCCTGGTCGGAGGAATCCCCATTTTCTTCCTGGAGATCTCACTGGGCCAGTTCATGAAGGCCGGCAGCATCAATGTCTGGAACATCTGCCCCCTGTTCAAAGGTGAGCAGCCCCAGGCTGGTCCCGCTTGCCCTCTCCCCCGGCGGCCCCTCCCCTTTCTCACTGCTAGGGCAAAGCTGGCACCCACTTGAGAAATCCTGTCTCATCTGAGCCCCAGGCTGGGGTGGTTGCCCTCTGAGTCATGAGTGGGAAGCTGGAGGGTCTGCAGACCACCCCGTGACCTTGGGCCTGCAGGGAATGCAGTCAGGTATTGGCCTCCCCACCAGGGTGAGGGCACCCAGGCCCAGCAGAGCTGGGAAAAGACCCTGCCAAGCATACTTGGCTCACCAGGCCGAGCAGAGGGTGCAAGAGCCAACGGCAGGAGGCGCTGTCCGGGGCCACCTCACCCAAGACCGGAGAGGCAGCCTAAGGACCTGGGGCAGGAGCCATGGGAAGTTCACGGCCTGAAGGGAAGAACTATTGGCAAAAGTCACTTTAGAGCTCCTTCTGGGTGTGGGCAGTGTACCCCTATTATCTCTCAAGGCCTTAGGAGGGACCCTGGGCAGGCCAGGGCTCGGAGAGGCGAAGTGACTGGCCAAGGTTGCCTGCAGAGTGGCTGTCTGTCCCACACCACCCCAGGTCACCAGAAAGCCCCCAGCTGCTGAGTAATGGAGGCCTACTGGGGGGCCAGGTAGAGGCTTGGCCCTCAGCCAACCACTATGGTGGCAGTGGGACCAAGGAGAAGGGGACAGGGGTATGAGACTAGGGAATTCACAGGAGCTGAGGCTTCAATTACCTCAGGAGGGGAGGGTGCAAGGGAGGGAGGAACCTCGCCCCAAGCCTCCGGTGTTGGGACACGTGGACAAGTGAGGGCCCGGGGGCTCTTCGCATCCGCTCTTCTCCCCTCCGTCCTCCCACATCTCAGTCGTGCCCCGGAGACTTCCGCTGAGCTTGGCAGGGTAGACCAGGGGGGCGGTGGGGAGTGGCCGGAGACGAGCCCACGCAGAACCGCCTCTCCTTCCCAGGCCTGGGCTACGCCTCCATGGTGATTGTCTTCTACTGCAACACCTACTACATCATGGTGCTGGCCTGGGGCTTCTATTACCTGGTGAAGTCGTTCACCACCACGCTGCCCTGGGCCACATGTGGCCATACCTGGAACACTCCTGACTGTGTGGAGATCTTCCGCCATGAAGACTGTGCCAATGCCAGCCTGGCCAACCTCACATGTGACCAGCTTGCTGACCGCCGGTCCCCTGTCATCGAGTTCTGGGAGTGAGTCAGGCACCTCCGGGCCAGGCCCTGCCCGTCCCTCTCTGTGGGTTCCCCGTGTGGCCCCGGGTGTGCGCGCGTGCCGGGGCCCGGCCCTGGCGGGGGATGCAGAGCAGGGGCCACTCCCAGGCCCTGCCTGTCCTCAGCGAGCCCCCAGCCCAGACCCTAGGGGAGCTGGAATGGACGGGCCTCGCTCCCTCACCGATTCTCGGTCTCGGGCGTTGGCGCCTGCCAGCCTGGGGGAGGGGAGACGGCTGAGGGTGTGACCAGCCCTGCGGCCACCAGCCAGGGGCTCCCGGGATCCTGGTTCCCCCACTGCAATGCCTCGGGGCTGCGGGCTGCTGGCCCGAGGGTGACCAAGGGGCCCAGCTGGACGTGAGGGCTGCTGCCCGGGGGAGCACCGCCCCTGGGACCTCTCCCCGCTCGTTTGGTCCTCTGTCACCACAGCCCTCATGGGCTCTGCCTTCCCCAGGAACAAAGTTTTACGGCTCTCTGGGGGCCTGGAGGTGCCAGGAGCCCTCAACTGGGAGGTGACCCTGTGTCTCCTGGCCTGCTGGGTGCTGGTCTACTTCTGTGTCTGGAAGGGGGTCAAGTCAACAGGAAAGGTATAGCTGGAGGAGGGCGGGAACAGGGAGGGGGACAGAGATGGTGGGGGGGGCAGCATGTTGGGGGGGAGACGGGGAGTCTGCCACGGGAGGT
>NC_043717.1:109833467-109888681 GCF_006229205.1 Suricata suricatta
CCTCTCCCTATCCCTAACCTAGAAGCTTAGAGAGCCAGCCAGCAAGGGAACCTTCTGGTTCCCGCGCCAATTGCCACCAATATCAGGTGTGTGAGCTTGTGTGCGAACGCATGTGTGTGTGAGTGTGCAGGACAAACCTACATCTCTTAGCAAAGGTGACTACCAGGTGGAAACTGTGCCTGTGGGCTAACGAGGCTTGTATTTTGCACATTTTATAAAAACTTGAGGAAAGAGATTTCTGCTTGTATATTTCTAGAGAGAAAACCGCCCCGCGCCCCTCTCCTGGCCGCTCCCTGTCCCTCTCAGCAGCCCCTCCGTCCTCTGCCCCAGCCAAGGAGTGTGAATTTATAGATCTAATTTTCATAGGCAAAAGCTTCAAGCTGTTGAGAGTGAGTCTGTCGTGTGGGTGTGCATGTGTCGCGCCCCGCCCCAGACCTGGCAGAGGAGTGCAGGGCGGCAGGGGGAGGGCCCCAGAGCATCCCCGCACCCTGTCTGCCCGCGAGGCGGCGGGGTTAGTGGATGCGGTGTCCTCACCCGCGGGGGGCCTGGGGCTGCTCACCTGGTGTGCTCAGGCTCACCCACACCGTGCCCCCTGGGCCGGGTGCGACTGCGGGGATCTGAGGTGGGCACCAGCCAGGGAAGGGACCCCGGGCTCGGCTCCCACCTATGAGCTTAAGGCCGATGCACTTTCCACGGCTCAAGTCTTCCATGTAGCAGCTTTAATTAACCCACGTGTGCGTCACCTCTGATCCCGAGACAGCCGAGTGGTCCCTAGAAAGGCTTCCCCCACCCGGCACCACCCCGACATGGGTCGGAGGGGTGGGACTGGGTGTGAGGGCGGGGGTCCGGCGGGGACACTCTTACTGTGCTAAAAAGCCACTGCAAACATAGCAATAAAACATGTCATTTTCCAAAGCTGGCTCCTGCTCCACCTCTGCCTGTCGCCGGGGGTAGTGGGGTGGGGTCAGGGGTGCGGGCGCGGCAGGGGAGCAGGGAAGCCTCCCTCGAGCTGCTTCCTTGGGCAAGTATTTGTGGTGAGGGTTCCACGAATGGGGAGAGCACGGATGACAAAGCCGGGAGAGCCTTCTCCCCGCCAGGAGCAGGGCAGCAGGGAAGGGGGGTGAGAAGTCACAAGCATGGGGATTCCCAAATACTGCCCAAACACTGCCCCCAACAGAACAGGTGACCTCCTGAGGGGCAGGTGGCTGGGGCTGCCGGGACAGAGGCTGGTGACAACACTGCAGCAGAGCTGAATGGGGTGGGAACAGGGACTAGGGACCTGTCTGCAAGGCAGAGGCAATGGGCCGTGGGTGGTGCTCGGCTGAGGAGTCCGGGAGATGCCATGCGCCTGAGCACTTGAGCACCGGGAAGCATGGCGCTGTCACGCCCTCCCTGCACCCAGGGAGATGAAGAGAAGGTTTGGAGGTGGCGGTAGCAGCTGTGGGCTCCTATGACAGAGATGTCACCTCAGTGGGAGTGTCTAGTCGCAGGTGGACAGAGTGTGCAGTTCCAGAAAGAGTGGACTTGAGAGAACATTAGGGGTTCTCAGCACATAGACACAGCCCAGAAAGCCCTGAGGCCGCACGAGCTCACCAAGGGCAGCCGAGAGCCATGTAGGGGTACAGGCGGCCCACACCCCGAGCCTTGGGGTCCCGGGACACTTTGAGGTGGCAGAGAAGAGAGGGAACCAACAGCAGAGCCGCAGAGACTGAGGAGGGGAGGGGAGTGTAGGGTGGCCTCCTGGGACAGGAGGGAGGGAGTGAGAGGGAGGGAGGGAGAGAGGGGGACACACACACACACACACACACACACACACACCCACCCACCCCCGGGGGGGGGGGGGCGGGAAGACGGGTAGTCAGGGAGGAGCAAGTGATCAGCTCCCCAGGGCACTGCTGATGTTGGTCAAGGGCCTTTGACAGTGAGACCCTGGAGACCTGCACAAGACAGGGTTGGGCATAAGGAAAAAGGAACAGCCTGACTGAAGTGGGATTAAAAAGAAGGGGGGGTGGGCAGCAGGGTGGCTCAGCCGGTTAAGAATCCGACCTCGGCTCAGGTCATGATCTCACGGTTTGTGGGTCTGAGTCCCACGTCCTGCTCTGTGCTGACACCTCAGAGCCTGGAACCTGCTTCGGATTCTGTGTCTCCCTCTCTCTCTGCACCTCCACCCTCACACTGTCTCCCCTTCTCTGTCTCTCCCCCATTCATGCTCTGTCTCTTTCTCACATCTAAACAAACATTTAAAAACTAATAAGAAGGGTTTGGGGTGCCTGGGTGGCTCAGCAGGTTAAGCCTCTGACTTCAGCTCAGGTCAGATGTCACATTCGTGGGTTTGAGCCCCTGCGTCAGGCTCTGTGCTGACAGCTAGCTCAGAGCCTGGAGCCTGCTTCTGGTTCTGTGTCTCCTTCTCTCTCTGACCCTCCCCCTCTCATGCTCTGTCTCTCTCTGTATCAAAAATAAATAAAACATTAAAAAAATTTTATAAAAAACTAATAAGAAGGGGTGGAAACAACAACCCAAATTTCCACGGATGGGAGAAAATGGACAAAATGTGGTCCGTCCATAAAATAGAATATTATTCAGCCTTAAAAAAGAAAGAAAATTGGGGAACCTGGCTGGCTTGGTCACAAGAGCATGCAACTATTGATCTCGGGGTTCTGAGTTCAAGCCCCACGTTAGGGGAAGAGATTACTTAATTAAGAACTTAAAAAAAATAAAAAGAAAGAAAGAAAGAAACTAATGCCTGCTCCAACGTGGCTAAACCTGAAGACATCACGCTGAGGTACAGAAGCCAGACACAAACACGCTGCACGAGTCGGCTTCTGTGAGGTACATAGTCACGTTCACAGAGAAACTAGGATGGTGGGTCAAGGTTTGGGAGCCTGGTGCTCACACTGGATGCCAGCCTGCAGAGGGGTGGTGGCCCCTCGGAGAGGAGTACCGGCTTGCTCCCCGCCACACCCCTCCTGGGCCATTCCCTGCTCTTCAGCAAGGCACGGTCCCCTTATGGAGCAGGAGGGGCTTTAGCATTCAACTACACAGCCAAGGGGGCCTCTGGCTTGTGATGTCGCCACCAGCCATGCTGTGATGGTCACCAAGAACCTGGATGGGGGCAGGTCCCCAGAGTTCAGAAAGGAGCACTGGCTGAGCAGGCCCGACTGCAACTCAACCCAGGCCTGTGCTAGCATGTGGAGGTGCCTCCCAGAGGGACTCAGCACGGTCCTGCAGCACGGGGGCCATGACCCAGGCCCCTCACACCACGCCCTGCTCCGTCCACTCCTCCATCAACAGACCCTGCCTCCGCGCCCACAGAACGGAGCCTACAGCCTAGTGTTACCCTCGGGCCCGCTCCACTCCCTACCGTGGGCTCACACCAACTCCTTACCATCTCTACTCCTCCAGCTACGACCAGGCCTTGGCCCAGGATTCCGTACCTCTTGCCAAATGGCCTATGAGCCACCTGCCATAATGCCACCTGAGACTCAGAAAACATCAACATCATTGAAAAAGAAGTCAACAGATGTTGGGACTGCTTGGCTGGGACCCTGAGAGCAGTGGGTAGTCCCCATTTACTCAGGAGTCTGCCCCTGTGGTAGGGCATTCTAGACAGGAGACAGGTGAGGGAAGGAATCAGCCTGGGACTGTGGGGCACAACAGCCTACCACACCCAGGGGCAAGGCAGAGGACAGCACGAGGCAAAGGTGCACACAGCCCTACTCGAGCATAAGGCTGCTAGGAAAGTTCCCACGGCGGCCCTCCACTGCAGGCTGGTCTGCTACTCCCAGCACGGTCTTGTTTCCCGCCCCCCAGAGAGGACACTCGAAAAGCAGCCTGGTGCAGTTTGCTCCTCTCTGCCTGCTCCAGGGCCTGAAACTGAGGGGGCCCGGGGGCTGCCCGAAGTCGGCCAGGGAAGAATCCAGAGACACAGTGCTTGGACTGTGGCCTCTAGAAGTTCATAGAAGGGCAAGCTCAAGCGAGGGCAAAGTAGTCAGGGAACACTTCCTGGAAAAGTGGGACTTAGCCTTAGCATAGCAACCAGAGAGCCTCACCCAGAGTCCCCCGCCCTAGGCACCACCTCACTGCTCATGAGAGCATGGGGAAGGGACACCGGAGAAGGCGGCCACAGGCCCGGGCCGGGCCAGGTCAGGAGGAATGTGAGTACAAGCTAGCCGCCACTCCTATTCCAAAAGAAAACACCTCCAACCTGCTCCTCCTGCCCCTGCAGAGGATGAGCACTGCAGCGGAGACCAGGACAACAGCAGCCCCAGCCCCGCCCTGCCCTGGGCGCTCGGGCTGCCCCGAGTACCAGGCCCTGTTCAGCACAGGCCACCTGCTGACCAGTCGGGAGGGGGGGATGCGAAGGTGGAGCCCACTGCACAAGTGGGCTCTCCAAGCAGTAAGCACACCCCGCACAGCCCCAGGGTTGCAGGCAGCGGAGGGGGCACCATCCCCACTACTTAGCTCTACCCCAGGCCAGTCATAGGTGACCTTCAAGGGCAAGTCTCTTGCCTTAGCAGGCATTAGTCAAAGGTCATCCTGCAAACCTTCAGGAGGAAGTGGGGCAGGGAGTGACTGGTGGCACTCTGCCACGTTCTGTCTGTCCTACAATGTGATGAAACAGGCTCAGAGGAGGCGGGCAAGTCTGCCACCCGGAAGCCCCACCAGTTTACTCAGTCTCTCAGACTTCCCTGGGCCCAGGGGCCAATCCAACGGGTCAGACGCGCCCCAACTGGCCATAAAATAGGGCCTACCTGGGGAGCAAGAGGCAGAGCGACAGAGGGCAAGTGTGGGCCTGGGCCGAGCCTGGGATGAGGGAGCCCTAAAGGGTTAGAACAAGTTGGAAAAAAATAACCTGAAGGCCTTCAGGACCAAAGCCTGAGGGGCTCTATCAGAGCTACATGCTGCTACCTTCCTGGTCACTCCCATGAGGGGAGGTGGAGGCGGCCTTCTGGTGGCCTCAGTCACACACATGAAGCACGGCTGCATAGTAACAACCTTTATTGCCCCCAAGAGAAAATATACTCTGCCTGCCCCCCCCCCCCCCCCCCCCCGCCCGCCTGCAGGACCAGAGACAAGGGGCCCCGAACAACATGACACACACAAGAGGCTCAACCCAGCGGGAAGCAACGCCTGCCTCATGCCTGGCCGGCCAGGAGGTAGCAAACTCATCCTGAGCAGGCAGAACCAGGTCTCCTGTGGTGTGCCGGGACAGCGTGGAACTGTAAGCTGTGCAACGGGATGGGAAGCAGTAGGGGCGAACCGAAGTAACCAGCGAGGCCGGGCCGCAGGCGGCAGCAGCGGGCACCAGCCACGTGGCAGGCAGGGAGGAGTGGCCTCACTCCTCCTTCTTGTCCGTGGGACCATCTACCGCTGCCTGGAAGGGACAGAAACCACAAGGCAAGGGGTCGGCAGGGTGCACCCCTCCCCTTCACCCTCTAGCCCCTCCGCCCCAAAGGCCCAGCTTCCTGCCTTCTCCCCAAATGACAGGTAGCAGGTGAGCAAGCGACCCCACCTTCAGCGTACTCCAAGTCCTGCCAGGGTGGGAGTGGCCCTGCTCCACCAAAGGCTGCGACCCTAATGCCAAGCAGGGGGTGCAGCTGGAAGCCTCTGCTGTCACTCTTCTCTGAGAGGCGCAGGACCCCACACCAATACCCCATCTCAGGCCTATGGTGGACTCGGCATTCAAGTCCAATCCTGCACACCTTTTACAGGGTCTTGCAAGTACACTGAGGCCATCAGTCCTCCTCTGGGGGCTGGGCCATTCCTCATCACCCACTATTGGGCCAAACAACAAGGGATATTGTCAGAACTTAGGGGCGTTTACCTGGCCCTCACGCCCAATTTTTGGACCACCTGAGCTTCCTGGGATGGGGGATTGGTGATGGCCCCTGATCACCCCACAGCCCCATGTACAGAAAGAACTGCCAGTCCCGGAGCTTCCAAGTAGTAGACTTGGACTAGAATCAGGGGCCCCACACCACAGACCAGGCGCACATCTAAGAAGAGCTCCTCTCAAAGGCACTGATGCCAGGCATGAGGCTGGGCCGGCCACAGTGCAGAGGGCCCATCCCATGGCTAAGGCCACTTTAGCAAGTGGCTGCTGTCTGCCAAGCCACACCCCTCTAGCCTGAAAACAGGTTCCATCCGCTGGGCCCAGACTGGCACCGCCTGGCAGGCTCTTCTCCAGACCCACCTCAGCAGCAATGGAGAAGGGGAGTGGGGGACAAAGCAGCAAGCCCGCCACTGGGGTCTCTTGAAGGCCCCGCCAGGGCAGGCTAGGCTGGGGGGCCCTGATCCGCCGCAACAGAGCAGACCACGCATGCTGACCTGTAGCTTGGAGTGCTCCTCCAGCAGGCGGTCATACTCCTTGGTGAGGCCCTCAGACTGCTTCCGCATGGCCAGAGCCTCGTTCTCAGCTTTCTCCAGTTCTGGGGGTGACGCAGGTGAGGAGGAAAGGGGAACGGAGAAGACAGGGATTAGGGAGACAAAAACCCAGCTGCAGGAGACACCACATACAGGCCGGACTCTGTCCTCACTGAGGTTGTCTAGGAGACGGCTCCTCTCGAGAAAACTCCCCGCCGGCTGCCATGAGAGCCCCCAAGGTGGGAGAGGGCTGGCCAAGATGGCTGGGGGAAGTGGGGCAACACCAAGGACCCCCTAGCCGCTTTTACGGAGGGATTCCAAGCGGCTCTCAGCCTGGGTGACTTCAGGGAGGCTGAGCATGTGGGATAGACAGTCTGAGAGCAAAAGGCAGGTTTTTCAGGAACACAGCAAGCAGCTCTGGTGCGGCTTCTTTCTATCCCCGCCCCAAAGGCCCTGGGGATGCCCCCGCCCACCCTGAGCACCCCTCCCCAGGCCTGGTGCTGACTGAGGTGCTCCAGAATCTGTCTATGAGCACCCGGAGCTCCCCACACCATATACCGCCGAGCCCTGGCAGCTGGGGCTGAGCCCGGCTGTCTGGGTTGGACAAGCAGGGTACCATTTGTTTGTTTCCACTCAGCTCCCAGGCCCAAGTGTGAGTTTGTTATTAACACTTTGCCAACAGAGGGACAGTCACCATTAGTGGAAGTTCTAGACTTTCAGGGGCTGGGGGACACCTGAGGACAATGCTCACTTTGCTTGCTCATGTCCAGCTCCTCCTTCAGTTTCTTCAGATCGGCCTTCAGGCTCCTGTTCTCTTCTTCCACCTTCTCCTCGGCATCCCTACCATCCAACTTGACTCCGCCAACAGCAGCTTCCTAGGAAGAACGCCAAATGCACGGGTTACTTGGGAGGGTGGGAGGGAGGGAGGGAGGGAGGGCGGGCGGGCGGCAGGCGAGCCAGCTCTGTCTTCCCCACTCAGTGTGATTCCTCAAGCTGTCCCAGGCACCTGCCCCTTCAGAAATGTCAGCACAGAACTGGGCCACTGCTTCTTCCCAGCCACCAGGCGCAGGGAAGGGCCAGCAGGGACACCTGCTGCACTCCACAGGCTGCACCCCCGACCTCTCTTTCTCAGTAGCTCTACAGAGTTTACCCCCATCCAGTGATTCAATCTGCTGTCATCTGGATGTTTCTGCCAGTCACCCCCAACCGACCAATGCCCTCCCCTCCTCTGCCCAGGCTCCACAGCTCGCTCTGGCCAAGGAGCCCCAAACTCATCCCTGCCCCTGCAATTCTATCCTGTCCACGAGTCCAAGTCCATCCATCCATCTCCTTCCCAGCTCCACAGACACTTCACCTCCTCGGACAAACCTTTTACGACTGCCGCCCCCCCCCCCCCCCCCCCCGTCCCCAGCCTTGTCTCCAGCTGATAGAAGCCTCCAGAGACCGCAGGCCTTCCCTTGCATTCTTCTATGCTAGCCTGCCCATGGTTCCCAGCACAGGGCTCGGCGCATTAGCGCATCAGTGTTACCAGGAAAAAGTCTGGCCTGGATGTAGCACACAGAGACAAGGGAGCAACAAGAGGCCCCCAGGCCCTCCCATACACGCCCCCACGAGAACCACCCCTTTCCCTTCCACCTCAGCTTTGCCAACACTGGCACTGTCACCCATTCCCCAGCCCAAAAGGCCAACAGTGCCGCTGTGGCCCATAAGGAAGGTCACGTGGCAGAGTCTAGCAGGCAGAGCTCACCTTCTTCAGCTGGTCATTCTCTTCCATGTACTTCTTGGCCGCCTCACTAGCACTCTCTGCCTGTTTTTTAAAGGCTTCATTGGAGGCCAGTAGTGTGGCCTGCTGGGAGATGAGAGTCACCAGGCGTCTAAGCAGGCTGCAATTGAAAAAGTAAGTGAGCAAAAGAAAGCAGGAAAAGCGGCTGGCATGATCTTCTCTTGGTTGCTCCTGCCCCAAGCCTGCCTTCAGCCTAGACCTGTCCTGTTAATATTGCCAGGACAGCCAAGCAGGATGCTGCCACCCTGGATCTGGCAACACAAGGGAAAAGGTGGAGCCTACGAGCCATCTTCTGCCACCAGAATGATTAATACTGCCCCAAAACAGCTGCTCGAAGCTCTAGGGCTGTCCTTCAGTCCCAAAGGTGTGGAAAGCAGCCCACTGACAGGATACCCCAGGCCAGGCCCGGCTACGGTCCGAGAAAACTGAACCTGGCCCTTCCCAGGTTGGGGACTGAGTATTCCAGAGAAGCCACAGCACCACTTTCCTTGTGAATTTAGACGTGTCATGATGAACGAGCAGCCGGCATGTAGGGGGCATTTCCAGCTTCTGGGCCAGAGCCTCACACCCAGCGGATAGTGTAGCAGGACCACTGCCCCCATTTCATAGAGGGAAACTGGCTAAAGCAACTATTAGAAGAGCCAAAAATGGACATGGCAGAAATCCCCACTCCAGTCTCTCTGACCCCCAAGGTCCAAGCTTGGAACCACCACGCATTCTCCATTTGGAGGGAACTGCTCCCAAGCCAAATGAGAGAAAGACAGGAATCTCTTCCCTCCCCAGCCCCCGTTCCTAAGCAGTCTACAGGCAGCTGTTAGAGAATATTGTCACACTAAGGTCTCCCGGGGCCAGGGAAGCAGAAAAGGAAGAATCAGGGCCCAGACATACACCTCAGGTCCAGACCTGCCAACGAATGGCAAACAGGCGGCAGCTGGGGCCACAGGCTGCTGCATTTCCCCAACAGCCACCCCTGCGCTTGAGCTGTTACCTGAAGGGAGGAGAAAGGAACAGGAAAAGGCACAGCTCCAGTAACAAATGGGTCCCGCACACCTGGGACAGAGGCCCAGGACAGCCACAGCTACGAGGAAGGCACCTATGGGCACCACTGGGGAAGAGGAAAAGACTCTGCGTTGTGCAGGGTGTTTCCAAAACAAAGTGCTCTCTCCGAAGAGACAAGGCAGCCTCGGATGCCTGCTCCCAGACCATCCTTTCTGAGCACCTGCCAGCCTTCACCGGGTTCTTGTGGGTACCTGCTGCTCAGAGGGCCTGAAGGGATGGGGACAGAACCCGGGTTAGCTCCCCTGCTGGCCCCGGCCCCCGGCAGAGTCCCTGTCACGAACAAGCATGTGAATGGGGGTAGAGGAGGTGGGCACATAGGGGCCCTCATGCTCCCTGGTTTGCAGAGAGGCTCCAGGGGCCCCTGGCAGTATGGGGAAAGCTAGGCTCCTGGCAGGAAGGGCGAGTTTCCAATGACATGTGCTCTCTAAAATTAGCAGCTGAGACCTCGTGGCCCAGGGCTCAGGTTTCCCTGTCTCAGCCCCTGACTATACACCAGACTGCCCCCCACTGGGCTGGAGCCCTGGAAGTGGAAGGAACTCCCAAGCACCCCAGAAGCCAGAGAAAAGCAACACACCTGACTCATGTCAGCAGGGAGAAAATCAGTGGAAGGACCCAGAAAGAAAGGCAAGTCTGACTAAGCCCCAACCTCCTAAACTTCCCAGCACGGAGTGCTCAGGCAGCTCTGAGCAGATTCTGATGATGTGGAGGAGGCCCCTCCTCCTAGATGGACACAGCCTGTGGGGAGGGCACGTGTGCCACCTGGTGGAACCAGTAGGCAAAGATGGGGCAAGTGAGCCCGAGTGTGACACACCCATCACAACAAGGCCAGGCGGATGGCAGGTGTCGAGCAGGGCTCTGGCAGCACGGCCAACCCGCCAGTCGTCCAGGGAGGCTGGGTCCAGAGTGACTCCGGTGATAACGGCAGTGATGCAGCAGGAGCTCTGTTCTCCTCAGCACCCTCCCAGCCGTCCCCAGCTACTGAGAAGCAGGGCTACTAACATGGGCCCGGGGAAAACCCCGAACGTAGCACGAGAGCCATGCAAGGAGCTACCCGAAACCTCAGCCTGCTCCAGCCCCACCCGAGCCTGCCACCCTTAGCAAGGATCACCCTCTCAGCGCGGGGCAGGAACCACCAGGGCAGGCACCCTTTCCCACCCTGCCCGGGCCCCTGGTTTCTCGTCCTCTGGCTGGCTCCCTGTTAGACCTGTTCCTCCAACCCCACCCTGGTCAGTTCTGGTAACCCCTCCCTCCAGGAACCTTGCTCTCAAGGGTTCTCCCTCCTGCTGGTCCAAGCCCCTCTCCTCCTCCCTCCCTCCATTCGGCAGCCCACTAACGTAGGACCTGCCCTGGCCAAGACACTGGAAGGACAGCTCCTGACCTAAACACCAGATGAGAGGAGGGCCCTGGAAAACCTGGGGCGCTCATTCGTGCAGCTGCCAGGTCTCCTTCCTCATGGGAGTCTCTCTTGCGTTGGACTCCAGCAACCCTCACCACCCACCGAACTCACCACCAACAGGGTTGATTTCAGGCTAGACCCCAACATCTAACTGCCTACTAAAGGGTGGCTCCACAGGGGCCCTGAAACAAGCCCTACTCAGCATGTCCACGGGCGGGCCGTCCCTGCACCCCACTGTGAAGGGCACCACCAATCTACCTGCACTCTGCCCACATGCCACCTTACACCCTTCTCCTTCCACCCCCCCACACAGTCCCGTCCACATCACCTACAGACAGTCTCCCAGTCGCCCCCCACTGCCAGTGGCAATGACCTCAATACTCCTTTCCTAGATGATTAACAGCTCCTGATAGCCTCTTCCCTATCCACGATCATACGACTTTGCAATTCACACCCCAGAAGCAAGCTAAGGTGGTCTTTCTCCAGGACAATCTGATGTCATCCCTCTGCTTCATGCCCTCTGCTGCCAGTCCCACTCTAGGCCCTCTCCTCTCACCACCCACGGAGGCTCTGCTTCAGTAACACCAAATGGCTGACCATTCTTGGAACATGCTGGGTTCTCGCTTGCTTGCTCTCCAGGCCACCGCACCCCAGCCTGCAGCAGCCTCTCCTCTTCTGTTTCAGAATGCCTACTGCCAACTTACATGCAGCTCAACCACCACCTTCCCCAAAAAGCCTTTCCTGACCCTCCCGGGTCCTCCTTTCCTGCTTCCCCCCCAGCACTTCCGCACACTCCCACGTGGCCGTGCTGCTGTCACTCTGTAGCCTTGCTGCTGAGTCTTCATTCGTGCCCCGGGGCCCTGGCTCTCCACCCCCGCACCGACTCCACTGTCCCTCAGCTCAGCCACACTGACAAGGACACAGGCAGACATAAAACTTGCCACTCAGTTGAGCAACAGGGTGACAGGAAACAGTGGTGAAGAGATGCCACGTAAGACTGTGCCGAGGAGCAAGCCAGGCTCGTGACTACAGTGGTAGCTGAGAGGCAGGCGGAAAAACACGCATCACCGAAGCCGGGGGGCCCAGGGCCAAGCCAAGAGCAGTGAGCCCCGGAGCTGGCCTTCTGGACCTGCCCCCTCATACTGGGCCTGAGCTCTTGCCTCCAACCTGCCCGTCAGGATCCAGTGGTGACACCCCCCGTGTAGGGCACATCAACATGCCCTCCCGTGTGTCCCCTCAGTGCTCTGAGTCTCCATCAGGCCCCAGACCCAGGACAGAACAGACACAGGAGAAGAACTCAGCTTCAGAATCTCCAAGTCTCAAAAGCCCAAGTAAGAGATGCCAGCCCAGACAAAAGACTGGCATGCTCTCTTCTGTCTCCTGGCCCTTACCCTCCATCACACTCTGCTCCACTGCCCAAGAACTATGATGCACATGACTGCTCTTAGCCATCCCTGTCTGGACAACATATGAGAACCCAGGAGCCAAAGGGATTTCCCAAAAGTACAAGGCTGACAAAGGGGCCCAGGGTCCAGGCTAAATGCACCCAGCGACAAAGGGAAAAGCCAGTGCACAAATCTTAAGAAACTCCAGATGTGTCCTTGGCAGACAAATGTCATCCCCAAACACCTGAATTCAGCCCTGCTTTCTGATAAGATGTTCTCGGACACTGAGCAGAGCTCTCATGCTTTTATAAAAGGTTGAGTACACAAAGGAACGCAGGAGAAACAGACTCTCTGTGTGGACACTAAAGAAACAGTGCCAACCATATCAAGTGGGGAAGGCGTGGTTCTTATGTACCCTCCCTCCTCTGGGCAAATGGGGGAGGCAGACATGGGCTTAACAGGAAGTGGGGCACAAGCAAGGGAGGGTCCTCTCAGGGCCATCTGGAATATTCCATGGTTATGGCAACATCCCCCCACTCCACCCACCACGACCCTGTTGCAGATCCTGCCCGCTCAGCATTTACCAGGCATCTCCTGGGTGCCATGCCCTCAGGTGAGTTGTGTCACTAAGTCACCAGGACCCCACTACGGGGACAAGTAGGCAGGCAACTCCCCTTCACTCTGCTCCCCTTGTGCAAGTGGGCACAAGCTAGTGTCACAGTGCCACCTGTTGACTCTCCAGGCTGACGGCAGCCTGGCACCAGACAGGAGCTCTGTAAGGGCTGTGAGTGGGTTCTGGGCGACCCCAGCCCACCTGTCTAGGAAAAAACATACAGGAGGAAAAGGCCACCCTGGAGAGGAACCAGATGCCAAGTGATGCCCTAAGAAAGGCTTCAGGGAAAGTAGAACGGAAGTAACAGTGTGGAAGCGACCCCAGGAAACTCACACCCTAAGAAGCCTAGAGTCATGAAAAGAAGGCCTGGAAAACAGCAGCAAGAGCTGACTCAAGATCCAAGGAGTCTTCCCAAAGAGCCACCCCGAAAACACCTTTGTGTATATGCATGGCCTTCCTCTTAGCCCTCAAGCACAGGGGCTGTAGAAAATGGGGGGGCGGGGCACAAGGGTCAGGGTAAATGCCAGCACCTGCAACAACAGCCAGGTGGTGCTCCTCCACTCGGAGGCCAGTGAAGCCAGCTACAAGGGACCTTGGTGGAAGCCTGTGGCTGTCGGCCCCGCAGAGCCAAAGAGAAGCAATGGATAGGAGCAAGCTATGCTGCTAGGGGTTGCCCGGGTGGCCATCTTGCCACCAGCTATCTGAGAGGCTCTGTGTAACCTGGAAAACAGAGAGCAACTGAATGAGGGCAGACAGCCAGGACTCAAACGTGCCGGTGGTCCACATGGTGACCGCAGAAGTCACAGCAGTGGGAGGGAGGGAGCCGTCAGCCCTGGACGTGCCCAGCACGGTAGTAACTAGAGTCCAAAGGAAACAAGGCAGCACCTCTAGCAGCCAATGTGACGCGCTGGGAGCGTGGGAAACACGCTTGGACCAGGGTATCGAATTAAAGAACAAGAACTGGTTTCAGCTACACGGTCCAGTGTGAAGGCCACCAACCAGCCACACATGTCCTTTCCAGTTTAAAAGAATTAAAATGACATTAAATGGCCAGGCCCAGCTCTTCGCTCCCACCAGAACACTCTACTGCAGCATGAGCAGCTCCACCCTGCAGACAGCTAGCAGAGGACAGTGCCCACCGACAGGAGCCCTACCGGTCCCGTTCCGTCCAGCCTGCTCCCACGCCCTCTGCCTCAGAAAAGGGCCCTCCTGGAATACCAGGCTTTCAACGACCTTGCATCCCAGAAGAAGGAACCTCGGCTTGCTTGGTGCCCTGCCCCAAAGGAGGAGTTTATTTGCCATTTGCTTTTAGAGCACAAGGAAGGGAATTCCTTAGATCAAATCAAGTAAGCCGAGCAGACAATCTGGGTTTTAAAATTCGACGCTCACTCCAAGGCATGCCAGACGGTCCTTCTGGGACCCCTGCTTCAGCACAGCCCCCCACCAGAGCCCCTCCTAGCCCAGGACCCACAGGACCCTGCACGCCCATACCAGTGGGCGGACCAGGCCTTGGGAGCGCTTCTGTGGAAGACTCCCCCGGCGCCAGGTCAGCAGTGCTCTCCTATTCGCACTCCCCGAAGGACGCCCACAGCCGACACAGCCACAGACGGAACAGCGGGGCAAGAGGAACTGAAGACCAAACCGATGGCCAGCCTTCTGCGACAGGGCCGCCACCTAAATCACTCCATCCTTCAGCAAGCCTGGGCATCAGGATTTTAAAAATCCCTTCGTGGGGCGCCTGGATGGCTCAGTTGGTTAAGCCTCTGACTTCGGCTCAGGTCAGATCTCACGTTCGTGGGTTCGAGCCCCGCGTCGGGCTCTGTGCTGACAGCTAGCTCAGAGCCTGGAGCCTGCTTCCGGTTATGTGACTCCTTCTCTCTCTCCCCCCTCTCATGCTCTGTCTCTCTCTGTATCAAAACTAAATAAAACATTAAAAAAAAAATTTTTTTTTAAATCCCTTCGTTACCTCACCTAGGTACCAATTTAAACAATTTAAACAAACTATAAAAACCTGAACCCTAAACCCTAAACCCAACAGCTTCACTGTTACAGTGAAGTCCTTACAGGTGAAGTGTTAATGTTGCTTATGATTTTTAAGTTCCTCTCTCTCCAAAGAGATACACCTAAATTTTGCTTTGTACAAAAACATGAGATCTGGGATTTGCTTCAAAATAGTCCACAGCGAGGGGACTTGGCGTCAGGGAGCAGCCAGGAAGCACGCACTGCTGAACCTGTGCTGGGGGGCGGGAGGGCAGGGGCACGGCCGGCCTCGGAGTCCGCCTCTACAAATGGTCCAGAAAAAGAGCAGCAGCTGGACGGTTCCAGCATTTGGCCCCAGCTGAGAGCCCCCAAGCACCACCTCACTGGGTGCCCTGACGATGCCCTCCCCCAACCCTCTACTCTGCCACCCCCGTGCCAGACCCGGGACATGAAGACCCTGAGGGCCAAGACTGGACCCTCTCATTGACTCACCACCTGGGCTTGGCACAGCCTACGCAAAGTGAGGAAAATCCCACAAGAGCCTAGCCCTCCTCGCGGTGATGTGGAGAACAGCTACCATTTACTATATACTCCCTACGTGCCAGAAACAACGCTGAGACCACCACCTGAATGCCCTCAATCTTCACACCAAGGCGGACAAGAGGAGTATCCTCACCCTCGCTCTACAGATCCAGGGAAGAGCTCAGCGAAGTTGCTTACGTGACTCACCCGAGGTCACCGAACTGCCAGTAACAGACCCAGGTTTCCAAAGCCATATCCAATTGCAATACCCACTGTGGTCACAGCAGCCTGCTTTCCAGGGCCACCGACGGTCATTACGGGGGGAGAGGGAAGTGGCCCACAGTCAGGGCAGGGCAGCAGAGCCCAAGCAGGACACCAGGCCCTGCTCGGCTCCCCTCATCTTCAGCACAAGCCCCGGTAGCCACACAGGCAACAACTGTCTGCAGAGCTAAACATCGGTGGTAAGCAACGCTGACTTGAAGGCACAGCAGAACCCCTTGCTTGCTTCAGAGTCTGGATGAATCTTACCCTGCGGGTTAAAAGGGGGACTCGATCACCTTCCAACAGGCAGCCCAGCCTCCAAGTCAGTGGCCATTAAGGGGGACCCTGGCCGAGAAGCAGAGGGGCAGCCCCATCTGGGCTGATTGCAGTGACACAATCCAACCCAGAGGGGTACGCAGAACACAAGAGATCCCCGTGGACCAAATTCAGGTCGTTACACATCGTGGGGTCGAGGGATTCTGGGTCTGAATGGTAAGCACTACTTTGGTCCTGACCTGGACAGACATTCTAGCAGAAGCAGAGAAATCAGTGTGGCCCTCTGAATGCTCGAAATAGTCCAGCAAGAGCTGCTGTGCAGCCACAGTCCCAGCAACTCCAGAGAGATGATGGCCAGCTGCCGAAGTGGGGAAACAGGAACCGAGGAAAGGGGTGTGCGATACTAATAGACTGGATGGAGCCTCCCACCGTCCAAATCTATACTAAGTGGCAATCTGCACGTATCCTTGCCAGAGACCAGAGGCCCCCAGGGTGGTGCCAGGGCCAACAGCATCTGCACCTTCTGAAGGTCCACACAGTTTTCGTAATACCCCTGGGGTACCTACTGTGGGAGCTCAGGAATCCAAAACACCTGCAGTGGCACTCCGCCAGGTTCAACCTGGACAGAGACCTAAAGCTGGCCTCACCGCCCCCCCCCCCCAACACCTTATTCAGTCCCTACGGTTTGGGCAGCCCATGGTATTGGCCCGGCCCCTTGGCACAGAGCTGACCAGTCTGCAGCAGATGAGCTCAGGTTCCTGTGCCACACCTCACAGGTTGCTCGGGGCCTTGGAGGATAGCCCTCAATGCCAGCTAACAGTGAGTGTGGTGTAGGCCTCACAGAGCAGAGTCAGGAGAGAAGCCTCAGGGAAGAATGAAGAGGTGGCAGATGTTAGCTGGGCCATCAGGGGAAAGTGGGGGGCGGTAGGCAGACGCCACAGAAATACTTGGGAAAGGGGACCCACATAGCCAAGTCATGACCAAAGCAGAGGCCAAAGCAGAGACTGTAGAGGGCTGCAGGGAGGAATCACACCCTAAAGGACTTGGCTGTCAAGCGTTTTTGCCAAAAGTTCTATGGAGGCACTGAAAGCAGGGAGTGGCGGGATCAATACTCCACGTCAGGAAGATCACTTATCTGGGACAAGAGGACAGGCTACGGGAGGACAGACAGCATCAGGAAGCCCAGCTGGGATGATGGCAGTCCCCCCATGGCAGTGGTTCCAAAGATGAAGAGGAAGGCAGGCTGCGGAGGCGGGATCCCTAGGCCATCAAAGGGGGCAGTCTCAGTTCTGTGAGGTGAAGAGAGTTCTGGAAGTGTGTTTTACAACAGTGTGTATGGACTCAACAGTACTGACCCATACACTTCAAAATGGTTCAGATGGTTAACGTTGCGTGTACTTTACCAGAATTAAAAAAAAAAAACCCACAGGAACAGATCACATAGGACAAGAAAAAATGGCAGAGCACCTCTAGCTTCTGGGCTGGGACAGCAGTTCTCAACTCTGTGGCCCAGCCCAAAGAGAAAAGAGCACGAGGAGCTGGGAAGGGAAGGAGAGGCCTGCATCAGCGCCACCATGCAGCAGAGAAGGGACAAAAACCCACACCCACTCCCACCCCCTGAAGCCAACTGCTAGGCAGAAGAGCAGGCTTGTTTAAGGATGTGACACTTTCTTAAAGCCTAAGGCCCTCTTCTCCAATTATGAGGAGTGCTCAACCCAGCTCCAGCCGGCCACGATGCTCCTGACCCTGGCCCTGGCCCTGCTTGGAGCCAGCGCCAGCAGCAGCATCTCTTCTGAGCACTGCTGTCCTCTGTGGGCCCCACATCCACTAACCTGCAGCCTCTGGGTCTCTATCCCAGTCTTACATCTCCTGGCATCTGTTTCTGTTCCACTGCATCTCAATTCCAGGGAGTGGCCACCCTGCCGGCACTTGCCCCTACCCATCCGTCAACCCTTGCATGAAGCTACCCATGGCCCATGGCGTGCTAGCCTGCTGACCGGCCACCCTTCACCCTTCACCTCCTTGAACCCAGCTTCCTTGTTTCTTTGAGCGAGCCCTGCCGGCTCCTTTCCCTCCAATGCAAGGTTCTTCTGGCAAGACCACTCGGCAAGCGCCGCCCCCCCCCCCAACCGCCAGCCCCTCAGCCTTAGAAGCCCCACTAGCTCCTCCCCTTCTCTGACCTGCACCCCTTGGCCCTCCCTCAGCCCCCCTGCTACTGTGCTCTGCCTCAGGCTGCCAGCAGCTCGCTCTCCCACAAACTCTGACTCAGTCTCCCTCCACCTGGACTCTCCTGCTCCAGTCCAACATTTGCACCGTTGCCAAACACAGACACACAACTCTGACCATGATGCAGTGCCCTCTACCACCCTGAGGGCAGGTCCAAATTCAGGAAGCAGCATTCAAAGCCCTCTACCCTAGCTCTCACCACACCTGACCCATGCACCCCACACTCTGCTGGAACTTCCTCGGGTTCAGGGGCTGAGCTAGTGCCTGCCAGCACATGTGCAAACATGAACAAGAAAGGCAGATGCTTCAAACAGGATTGGAAGGCCCACAGCACCTGTCCTAGCTGAGGTGCACGCAAAATGGCAATTGAGGCGTGTTTTCCACTGTTTATGACCAGAAAAATGGGGAAAGATGGGCTCAGTGTTCAACAGCAGGCAACCGGTTAGACACTCAATAATGCCAATAATGCTGGAGAAGCAGTTCAGCTGTTCTAGAATGATGCTCATGATAAACTTGGTAGAAAGAAAATGCAAGTTCCCACATGGCAGCTACTGCTTGAGCCTGCCTTTTTAAAAACATTTATTCTGAGAAACAGAGAGCGAGCATGCACACACATGTAAGTGAGCAAGGGGGACGGGAGGAGGGGAGGGGGAGAGGGACAAAGAGAATCCCAAATAGACTCCTCAATGTCAGCTCAGAGCCTAAAATGGGGCTTGAACTCACAAACTGTGAAATCATGACCTGAGCCAAAATTAAGAGTCTGATGCTCAACCAACTGAGCCCCCCAGGCACCCCTGCTTGTGCTTGTGCCTCGTACATAGAATGCTTAGCAAGGGGTAGCTGCTATTAGGTATAAAAGACTCTTAGGAAGATACACAGCAAAGATACAGGTCAACAGCACCTATGGGAACAGTAACATTTCAAAAAACTTATTTTCTTAAGTACTTAAATCCTCATCTTCCTCCAAAGACTATGTGTTACCAGATGACAGTTAATCTTCAGATATATGAAAAGGACTAAGAGATGAGAGTCGTCAGACTCACGAAAGCAACACTAGTAATACAGCCATGCAGGAAGATGGATTTTAGCTGATAGCACAGGAGCCTTTCTACCAAAAGCCAAGCAATAACTACTCGGGGGAAAAAACAGCCCACTATCTGTTCCATAGTCAGAGGCGGGCTGAAAACCAACCATCTGATATTGGCAGCTCCCACCAATGCAGAGGAGCTAATACCCGAGCAGAGGATCAGACTAGGTGTGAGCTTGGGCTTGGCCACTTAGAACTTGTGCAACTTGGGCCACTCCGTCTCTCCATTGATAAGGCCCACAGAACTGGGCATGTTATTAAAGTTCTTATTGTTTAAACAGAAAACAGAATCAGAACCCTAATGAGGCACACAAACAGCTCATACACAGAGGTGGGGTCACAGGGCCACAGTCATGGAAATAAGCCCTGATCTTAACAGGTGAGAACTGCCAGCAAGAGGGGAGAAGCCTACCCAAAGCCACGCCCTGACCCAGGGGATCCAGTCTCCTGACTTCTTCACACACTGCCAGCCCTAAGCATGGATCTGTACAGCATGGCGTCCCAGCCCTAACTCCAACACAGGGCAGGAAGGGCTCCTCACAGGCAGGCCTCCCCCAACTGCTCGTCTTCTCCTTTCCATGGCAGTAACCCAGCAGTGTCTCGTGGCAAAGTAATGCCCACCTGTCCGCTGAGCTAAGACTGTGAGTAGAACCACACAAAACAAAGGCCATAGTATAACCAAACCTGACCCTGCGAAGAGAAAGAGATATCTCTTGCTCATTCTTTTGCAGGTTTGCGCACAGCTATCAAGAGTTAGCGGTTCCGGGGTGCCACTGATTCAGCTGGGAGAACACGCAACTCTTGATCTGTAGGTCGTGAGTTCGAGCCCCACACTGGGTACGAAGATTACTTAAAAAGAAAAAAAGTTCTTAGGGGCACCTGGGTGGCTCAGTCTGTTGAGCGCCAGACTCTTGATTGCGGCTTAGGTCATGATCTCACGGTTGTGATCAAGCCTAGCACTGAGCTCTTCGCTGGGTGTGGAGCCTGCCTTGAATTCTGTCTGTCCCCTCTCACCTGTGTGTGTGTGTGTGTGTGTGTGTGTGTGTGTGTGTACGCGCACATGCATGCACACTCTAAAAAAATAATTAAAAAAAAATAAATCTAAAAATATTTTTTAAACTGTCCAGAGGGACCCATAAACAAAGACATGTAGAACAAAACAAAGAGCCCTCCATACAGGGAAGATAGGAGGTACTAACAGATGAGAGAAGCCGTTCTTCAAAGAGAAAAGTGCTGCAAACATTACGAGCCAGACACAGCACGGTTTCTGAACCAAGTGGATCAACAAGAAGAGCAAGACTGTACCCCAAGGGCTTTACATGCATTCAAGTGTGTCCAGACACAGAGAAACCCTAACGCAGGAAAGTGAGACCCCACAACACGGCCACAACTGCTGTCCGCTGGTGACCTCAGGGCACTGCGCTCGGGCAGACGTGCCAGAGCGGTGCCGTCTGAGCACTAACGTGCATGGGGGTTGGCTGGGGGCCTACTGGAAAAGCAGGTCCTCACCAGGAGGCCGGGGCAGCTCAGGATCTGCATGTCCAACAAGCCCCCAGGTCCTCAGTTCCTACTGAGGCCACTGGGACACACGCGGTCAGAGCAGCGAGACGCCAGGAAACAGGACACCACGATCCGTTTCCAACGACTAAAACGAGTAAGAGGCAAAAAGGAACAGAGTGCCTGGGAGGACTAATGTGGGAAAGTGGTTTCTAACACTAAATACTTCAAACCAGCTCACGTACCTGGGAACAGGGAACTAGTTAAACACACAGTGGTCCCCTCACTGTGACAAACCACACGACCATCAAAAATAAGAGAAGTCTGCAGGAGTCATTTGGAAAAATCACCAAGATAGATCACTGAGTGAAAAGGGCAAGTCAGAGCAGAGCAAAAGAACCACAGCACTTGTAAAAGACAAGTTACACGTTACGTAAAGAGTTATTTTAAAACTTCGGAAACATCCCAATTATTACCCATCTCTGGCGATGAGACAAGGCACTCACTCCTATGCCTGACGTGTCTGGGGTTTTTTTTTTAAGATTTTATTCTTAAGTAATCTCTCTACTCTATGTGGGGCTTTAACTCACAACCCTGAGATCAAGAGTGACATGCTCCACCGACTGAGCCAGCCAGGCGCCCCATGTGCCTCATACTTCTAGATTATTTGAAGTTTTGGGGGCCTTTATTTTGTGATGACCAGGTATAACTTTATAATTAACCAAAGTAACAAAGACTATAGTTTTGTTTCCACGTAAAGTGTTTCCTGCAAGCCACATTTACAGGTTAGGCGGACATCAAGTCTAGACAAGAATTTTCTATGGTTTATGTACAAAGAGAAGTTCCTCAAGGACCACAGCCGCCATATAGGATCTGACCCCTAGATAAGAGAGGAGTATGTGTTTCTGGAAAATTTTAGAAATGATTAAACATATTATCTGTGGGCAACTAGTGAATCCACGCTGATCCTTGGGGTCACCGTTTCCTTTTCTAGGAAGCTGCACGAGACCAACCTCACATCTTTTTGGGTCGGCTACTGGCCAGGGACATGGGAGGGCGCAGCAGGGCGGCAAAGCATCTTTGAGCTACAGTGGAGAAGCAGGAGGCTTGTGGCTACTGGAGCAACCGGGCCCAGGAAGCTACTGCATACTACAGCCTCTTCTCCTGTCTGACTTGTTTAAAAAGAAATTAAATCAAGTGTTAGGTGCTTGTAAAATGGACAGGTCACAGCAAAGTGGGGGAGACGGCTCACAGGGCAGAGAACAAGAGCAGACAGGAATGGCAGGCTCAAATTCCACTCCATTCTCCTAACTTCTGTGCATCATTTTGGGAACAGCCTAGCCCATAAACGAGGAGTACTGTTCTCTGAATCCGTCCCCTTAGGTTACAAAGGAAACTGCCAACTGCTCTGTATCCTGATGATGGGGTTACCTGACTCAGCATTTATCTAAACATTCCCAGAACTAGACTTGAGTCTGTACCAGCTTTCAATGTCAACAAATCACCTGCAGAAATGAAGCTAGAGCACCCAGGTACGCAGCACTGCAGAGAGAGGACAGAGTTGAGTACACACGCACTGGCCTGGCATTCCTGGCTACCCACTTCCCCTGGCCCAGCCACACAACATCTGCCCTGGAGGGTCCCTCTGGAAGGGACTGTGAAAGCAGCACTGTCAGGAGAGTTACTTCAAAGACACAGAACGTGGGGAATAAGTACTACTCTATCCACCACCACGATGCCTCCGAATTCTAATCAAGTTACTTTAGATCTGCAAACCCGCAGTATGCCAGCGTCTCTCAAAAGGTGGGGTCTCAAATGCAGCCCTCCAGGCACGCTGGCCAACACACAGGTCTAAGGGGCTGCCGCCTCCCTCCTGGCAGCCCCAGCCTTCACACAGGGTGCTGGGAGCTCCTCTTCTGTCACTAACTGCCAATAGGCTACAATAAGCCACAACCCCAGGTCCATATGAGTTCCTGACTGGCCCTGTCTCTGCCGCCCTTTGTGAGCCTACACAGTCATTTACAAACGTATCCCCACTAGAAACTGGAGTCGCGTTAGACCCAGCCCCATCAGTGAACCTGTCTAGACAACTGTGGATTTCCAGTGCTAGCTCACCTACCTGCTTTTCAATCCTCCCAGCTTCCATTTCTCCCTGCACCTGCTCACCGTGACAAGCCCCAAGGTCCTCAGCAGAGGAACGCTGAGCAGGCTGAGGGGGGAGCCTGTCCCCAGCTGGAGTGGGTCCTTGCAGCAGCTGCTCACGGGAGTCAGGATCCCACCTGACTGCACACCGTTATGCCAGCACCCTAACCACACTTTGGCATCCGGTCCCTAGAAACCCAAAGGAAGCCTGGCCAAAACCAGGCTGAAAAAAATCCAGATACACTAAATGTATGGAAGGCGGGTAAGATTGACAGAACTCATGCTCTTTGAGTTCATAGCCACCAACGATCCCCCTCTTTTCTCTGAGAGCACACAGGCTTTCTCGAACACGGACTGAGATCGAAGTCAGGCCCACACACTCTAGTCAGTTCACCAGCCCTGTTCCTCGGCTGGAAACTGGGGTGTTTGTCTGCAGTCTCCCAGCACCTCTCCTGCCCTGTGGCTCCTCCAGGACCAGCAGTTCCACCTGCAGAAAGCCTCAAAGAGCCTCTGGACAGGATTTCATCAGTATGAGCAGAAGCTAAGCTGCCCACCTGGGATTTCCATTCTCTCATTCCAAGGCTTCCTTTACTCTTGGCTTCCTGTCTGCTCCCTCCTTACCTTACATAAAAAGGTCCAGGGAACTGCCTTTGCCCCAGGTCTTACTGTATTTCACGATCCAGAGCTCACTGCAGGCTTTTGCCTTCCTGACGACTTCTCTTACAGCTCTGTGTGCTCTCCTGGTATGGGGTCCTTAGTTTTCTTTCTGTCCTTCCTATCTTTCACATAAAACATAAGCTGGCCTGGGACTCCCTCTCCCCACCCCAGAGCCTCTGTGGGCTCTTCAGACACACTCAACTCTTCCTCCTCCCTGGGGCTCACCTACAGTTAAGACTCCATGCACCCAGACCTGCTTCGCTTTCAGTCTCAAACCATAAGATCACACTTCTTTTTCAGAGCGTCCCAAAACACTCCACCTCCAGGGTACGTATCCTCCCAGCCTTCTCGCTGCTGGACTGCAATTTGAAAACAGCATGCCTGCAGACCCCTTTGGTGATCCAACAGACCACTTGGAAAAGCGCTGCCCTTTCCAGCTCCAACCCTGCCACTTCCCAACTTCGACCTAAAGTGGTCAACGTCATCTGAACAAGGGACTTTTCCTTTGAAAACCTGAAACCCAGACAGGCAGTCATTCTAATGGCTAGTGAAGGATATCCAGGTGACTAGAGACAGAAGAGCCTGTTAAAGAACTCCCGTGCCACCCTGCTACCCTCTGGAAGCCCCCAGCCTGTCCACACACCCAAGGACAGCCAAGCCCTGATGACGAGAATTCTTAGGAGTAGAAAGCAGCAGACTGGCCTCCAGACTCAAACAGATGCTTCATATCAGTTTAGTCTTATCCAACTAGCCAACCCCTTGGCCCTAGTTGAGGAACTCAGTCTTGCCAAAAACAAAAAACAAACAAACAAAACCAAACCACTAAAAATACCCAGGCTGCCATGGCGTACAATATCCTCTTGTAACAGATCTACACGGGGGAAGGTGCTGGGCATAAGCATGGTCTCGGCCCCTTCATGACATTTCTGTCCTCTCTTCTCAGGTCAGGTCCCCATGCCCAAAAGGCCCCTATTCAACTGGTCCCTTTAAGTTGGCCTCGAAAGATACTCAGAGGAAAACACCTAATCACTTACTTCAACCCATATGCACAGAGCAACCTGGGCATCTTTTGCCCTAAAAGAGCATGTAGCAAGTTATGGCAGAGACAGAACACATGTTTTCAGACCTTCCAGACACAGACCTCCCCACCGCCACACTGCCTCTGGCTGTGAGAAGGAAAGTTGGAGGCCTCTGGGGAAATCCTGTCACTCCCAGAACACAGACAAGACCTCCAGTTCAAGGCCAAAGACTGAAGAGGTCAAGGTCACAGGCTAGCCCAGGGCTCCCTTCCCAACCCCTAGCCCCTTGTCCCTCCTCACTCACAAGGACAGCAGCAAGGAAAAGCCAGCAATATAGAGATTTCTCTGGGCACGGAAAAGCTTCATGTGGAAGTGTTCCATGGCCCCGGGGTTATTCTGCAGGTTCACCTTCTCGGTCACATCATCATACTTCCGGATCTCACGTGCAGCATCTGCAGCAGAGCGGAGAAGAGACGTGAGGACATTTAGCTCCTGGTAAGACTGGGGTGTCCAGGAGAGAGGCACCAGAACTCAAGGTGACCTCACTTCCCTCAGATCTGTCACTCCAGTTATCCCCCATTCTACACACACCTTGGGGGACACCCTCTCAAGAGCTCTGCCCTCAGACCCATTCTGTCCTCTGACTTTTCTAAGGTCATTCTCTGGCCCCAGTCTACATAGACCACAAACCTGCTCCTCGTGTCAAGGTGCTAACCAAGTCTGAAGTGTTGCTGGCAACGGCTATGGCGCCCCCAACCTGTGATTCTGCTTAGCTCAAGTTAGGCTGGCCATCAGGTGCCCCAGTGATAAGCCAGGGAAATCCCCATTGAAGAGGTACCAGTGTCCCAGGAGTCAAGACCCTGAGGGCACCTGCCTGCTAAAGACTCAGGCTTTGCGGCACCTGGGTGGCTCAGTTGGTTGAGCGTCTGACTTTGGTTCAGGTCATGATCTCACAGTCCATGAGTTCAAGCCCTGCATCAGGCTCTGTGCTGACAGCTCAAGCCTGGAGCCTAATTCAGATTCTGTGTCTTTTTTCTCTCTCTGCCCCTAGGCTGCTTGTACGTTGTACGTGTGCATGTGCTCTCTGAAAATTAAACATTAAAAAGAAAGACTCAAACTCTTCCATTCCTAAACTTCATAATGGGTTTTATTAAACGATGTTATCCTAAGAACAAATACCGTTAAAATGTCTACACTACCCGAAGAAATCTACAGATTTCACGCAATCCCCACCAAAGTACCAACGGCATTTTTCACAGAACAAGAACACTTCTTTTAAAAATTTTTAATGTTTATTTATTTTTGAGCAAGAAAGAGAGCACGCGCGTACGAGAGAGGGAGACACAGGATCCGAAGCAGGCTCCAGGCTCTGAGTTGTCAGCACAGAGCCTGATGTGGGATTCGAACTCTCAAACTCTGTGATCATGACCTGAGCTGAAGTCAGATGCTCAACCAACTGAGCCACTCAGGCACCCCTAAAACAAGCACTTCTAAAATGTGTATGGAACCACTAAAGACCTGGAATAGCGAAAGCAATCTTGAAAAAGAAAAACAAAACAGGAGGTAGCGCAATCCCAGGTTCCAAGTTATATTACAAAGCAGTAGTAATTAAAACCATATGGTACGGGCATAAAAACAGACCTACAGATCAACAGAACAGAATAGAAAATCTACGGGAAAACCCACAACTGTATGGTCCTTTAATCTTCCACAAAGAAGGAAAGTATATCCAATGGGAAAAACAAAATCTCTTCAATAAACGGTGTTGGGAAAACTGGACTTCATGCAAAAGAATGAAATAGACCACTTTCTTTCACCATACACAAAAATTAACTCAAAAATGGATTAAAGACAAATGTGAGACCTGAACCCATAAAAATCCCTGAAGAGAGCACAGGCAGTACTTTCTCTGACATCGGCCAAGGCAACATTTTTCTAGCTATGTCTTCTGAGGCAAGTGAAACAAAAGCAAAAATAAACTATTGGGACCACATCAAAATAAAAAGCTTCTGCACAGCAAAGGAAACAACAAAACTAAAAGGCAGCCTACAAAATTTTCAAAGAAAACCCAAGAAACTGTCTTATTCTGATTACAAAACGAATGCAAGCTCATCAAAAATTCAAATACAGCCTGTATACCAGAAATACGTAAAGAGAAAGAATCTCTGACGTAATCACCTCCAGTAAGCCTAAGACACTACTCTTCTTCCCTAAAGCAGTCACTTTCAGCCACGTTATCCTATTTTCTAATACACACCCTAATCTGAAATTATCCTTAATTATAGGTTTATTGTCTATCTCCCCTGAATTAGATTAAAAACCCCAGGAAGGAAGAAATCTTTTCTTCTACATCCAGGCCCCAGCCAGTTCTGGCTACACAGAGGGCAAGTAAGCCCTGAATGCGAAGAGCCTCTGCTCCGGGGGGCGCTGTTAGACATACAGTGCCCCAGTTTACAAATACATTTCTGCTGTCTGTCTAATACAGTAGAAATGGAAAAATCTACTGCGTTTTCCTCCCTTTCCCTTGAGACATTCTTTTTAAGAGTTGGCACAAAAATCTACTTAGAAAGGTCTCTTAACAGATACCCATGGGAGAGGAACAAGTTACCACTATACGGACACTGCTTGGTTCTTAATCTCTGGTTTGACACTGCCTTTTTTTTTTTTTAAATTAAAAACAAGACAAGAACATACCTATTTGTTATGAACTGCGTGTTCCTGTCTCCCCTTCCCATTCCTATATTGATAACCTAACCCCCAATGGGATAGTATTAGAAGGTGGAGCCTCTGGGAAGGGTTAGGCCATGAAAGCGGGGCCCTCAAGAAAGAAGTCAGTGCCTTCATAAAAGAGCCCCCACTGAGCGCTCTCATCCTTTTTCGGCGTGTGAGGACAAGATGAGGTTTTATGAACAAGGAACAAGGCTCTCATCAGACATCAAATCTGCCAGCACCTTGACCTTGGACTTCCGGCCTCCAGAACTGTGAAAAATAAATGCCTGTTGTTTAAGCCACACAGTCTATGGCATTTTTGTTATAGCAGACCAATGTAAGACATAAAATTTAAATGTTCATACTCTTGGGGGTGCCTGGGTGGTTCAGTCAGCTAAGCGTCTGACTTTTTTTAATTTTTATGTCTTTGATTTATTTTTGAGGGACAGAGAGAGACAGCGTGAGCAGGGGAGGGTCAGAGAGAGAGGAAGACACAGAATCTGAAGCAGGCTCCAGGCTCCGAGCTAGCTGTCAGCACAGAGCCCGACGCAGGGCTCCAATCCACGAACTGTGAGATCGTGACCTGAGCTGAAGCCGGACACCTAACCGACTGAGACCCCCAGGCGCCCCTAAGCGTCTGACTCATGAGCCTGCTTGGGATTCTCTAAATAAACTTAAAAAAATGTTCATACCCTTGGATTCATCAATTCCACCTCTATGAATTTATCCTACACAAACATGTGCAAAAACGTGTAATAAATGATAAAGTATGTCTATAAAGAGAGATTCAAATTACAGCAAAATCATGTGTTAGAACACCAACCTTTAAAAAGGATGCTGTAAAATAAGGTCTAAGACAAAACAGAAAACGCACAATCCAAAACAGCATGTACTGTGATCGGAATCTAATTCCAAACAGTACGTAATATGTATATATCTTTGATGTTTATCTTTGAGAGAGCGAGCGAGCAAGGGAGCACTAGCTGGGGAGGGGCAGAGAGGGAGACACAGAATCCAAATCAGGCTCCAGGCTCTGAGCTGTCAGCGCAGAGCCCGACATGGGGCTCGAACTCACAAACCATGTAATCATGACCTGAGCCGAAGTCGGACGTTTCACCAACTGAGCCACCCAAGTCACCACCAGTACGTAATGTTTTAATAACAATGTCAGCATAGAAAAATGCTGTGGAGGGGCACTTGGGTGGCTCAATCATCCAACTCTTGATTTTGGCTTAGGTCATAATCTCATGACTCATGTGATTTAGCCCCGCATAAGTCTCTGTGCTGACAGTGCGGGGCCTGCTTGGGATTCTCTTTTGCCCCTCCCCCCCTCCCGTGAGGAATGCCCTCTTTCAAGAATAAACAAACATAAAAAAAGGCAGTTCAACAGCTTAGAAAAGAAACAAAAATGCCTGTCGAAGCATACAACAAAATATCAGTTTTCTGCAAGACATAGAATAATGGGGAAGAGGGGAATCTAACTTTCTGGGTTAAATTTCTGGTTTTTTCAGAATGTCTTATTTTGTGATTTAAAACAACCCATGTTGGAGCTATTGGGTGACTCAGTCAATTCAGTGTCCAACTCTTGATTTCGGCTCAGGTCATGATCTCACAGTTTATGGGATGAAGCCCTGCATCGGGCTCTAGGTTGACAGCACAGATAGATTCATTCATTCATATTCTGTCTGTCTGTCTGTCTGTCTGTCTCTCTCTCTCTCTCCCTCCCTCCCTCCCTCCCTCCCTCCCTCTGCCCCTCCCCGGCATGCACTCCTGCTTTCTCTCAAAATAAACATTTAAAACAAATAAACACGTTTTCCTACCCCATCTTTCACATCCAGGAACGCCACCACCCTAAGGGCCACGATGGCCAATGGCAGGGACAAATGGGATAGAGGTGTTAGGCCACGCCAGCCCAAGTCACAAAACAGAGTGCTGCCCTCCCTGTCTCAGGCCGCTGGGCCAGGGCAGCTGACCCTGGATGCTCAGCAAGCCCACCTCCAGCTCCAGCCCTGTCCCAGACCCCTCCCAGTGAAGGCTGGTTATGCCCGTCCCCTTGCAGGAGCGTTTCCTGCTAGCTAACATTCATATTTTTAGAAGCCTCCACTGACCTCTCTAGATTAAACTTCTTACCGTTAGAATAGGAAGCAGACAGTCATCACAGCTAGTGTCTCTCTACAACTTCCAAGCAGTTCCCTGACCTCAAAACAGAATGGCAACTTTGCCAACTACTGGATTCTGCAAAGGGCCTCCCTGGCCCATCAGCTGGGCTAGGAAAGAGAGAGTCGTGGAGCCTGGTGCAAAGGGGCAAGGCCCTAAGGGAGCACCCCAACATAGCTCCTGCCCACCCCCATTCTTGCCCCTACCCTACACCCAAGAGCAAAAGCTCACACACTCAGTTCCAAAACTCTGAAGTCCAGCGTTTTTATTTATTTTTGAGAGAGACAGAGAGACACAGAGAGAGAGAGAGAGAGAGAGAGAGAGAGAGAGAGAGAGAGAGAGAGAGAGAGAGACAGGGAGAGAGAGAGAGAGAATATTGAACGAGAATGAATCCCAAGCAGTCTCCCCACTGTTAGCCCAACACAAGGCTAGAATTCACGAAGCATGAGATCGTGACCTGAGCCAAAATCAAGAATCAAATGCTGGGGAGCCTGGGTGGCTCAGTCAGCTAAGCCTCCGACTTCGGCTCAGGTCAGATCTCACGTTCATGGGTTCGAGCCCCGCATCAGGCTCTGTGCTAACAGCTCAGAGCCTGGAGCCTGCTTCCGGTTCTGTGTCTCCTTCTCTCTCTGCCCCTCCCCGCTCATGCTCTGTCTCTCTCTGTATCAAAAATTAAAAAAAAAAAAACATTTAAAAAAAAAAGAATCTAATGCTTAAACGACTGAGCCACTCAAGTGCCCCTACGGTCCAGCTTTCTAATGCTCAAAGGATAACACAGGTATTCGCTACCCACACCATGCTCAAAGACCACTCAGAGGAAGAGTCTTCATTGGAAAGCACTACCTCTTGGGCCCTTGCCAAGTATTTCAAGAACAGCACGGTTGCACATGTGGGCAGCTAATACCCACCCTACACCGCTGAGAAAGGGTAGGCCTGTTTGGGTTAAGTTCTGCCTGAACACATTCCATCAGGCACCAAGACATTAGGAAGGAAAAATGCCTAACACTCAGCTAATGAGTGGAGCCTTGCACATTCCCCCTGAACTATGGCTCCCTGGCCTTCCACCCACCGCCACATTTCTTCTGGAAGCTAAGGGAAAGAAGAGTGTTGTGAGCCTAGGCAGGCCACACCCTGGAAACAGGACTGCTGTCTGCAGCAGAGTGCAGCCAATCCTTTCAAGTCCAAGCAGGGGGACGTACTGAACACTTACCACAGCAAAATGCACATTTAATGGCCAGATTAGAACTATATTGATTTTTTGGTCTCTAAACAATCACACCACCACCGCGTCACAAAATGTTTATCTTTCATCTTAACACCATAAGGCCCCAGGTCCCATCCCAGAGCACGCTCCAGGAACAGCTTGTCTTTCAAGCCCCGTTGGTGTGCACCTCACTGTGTTTATAGAACTTCATAGCTAGAAGGACCCAGAAAGACGTGGCCCGACCCATCCAGAGAGGTCTGGGATATGCTGTCAGACGTCTCAGTCCCCACTATGCTACAGGATGTGGCAGCTTCCTTCCCAGCCCCACTGTTCAGTAGCTCAGGTCCTTATTCACAACCCCGTCTGTGTGACTGAAGAGCAGTACTGCTTAAAGCAAAGTCAACGTGGACCAGCCAGCTTCTCTTGGTTTCAGTTCTGGAACGACCCGAGGAGCCCCCCCAAAAAAGTGAAGTGGTCATCATAAAGTGCACAAAGGCTGCGGGTCAAAGTCAAGGCCCTGCCAGCAGTCAGCAGCACTCTCTTCCCAAGAGAAAGACAGAGGCACTGAAGTGGTCTGCCTCTGGGAAGCCCAACCTGCAGGCTACACACGGCCTTGCAGCAAAGGCCATGCCATGGCGAAGGGTCTGGGCAGGTGGCCGCCCTCAGCCCCAGCTCACTCACCAATGACCAGCAGCACGAGGATGACAATGAGAACTACAAAGAAGGTGTTGCCGTACATCACCATCAGCTCCACCAGGCGGGACTTGAAAATCTTCTGCCATCTGTGAAGACAAAAAGGCTAAAGAAACAAACACACTTGGGACTCGGGGACCCAAAAACTGACTTGATCCTGCACTCTTCTCCAATGGCTGAATATCTTGAAAAGACTCAGCCTCAATGGCCTGCAGTTCTTCAATTTAGGACAACTGTTCAATAGCGCAAAGGAAAAAAAAAAAACAAAACAAAAACTTGTCCACATATAAAAAGTTCTAAAAAAGCACAATCTTAGGGGCGCCTGGGTGGCTCGTCGGTTGAGCATCCAACTTTAGCTCAGGTCATGATCTCACAGTTCGTGGGTTCGAGTCCCATGTCAGGCTCTGTGATGACAGCTCAGAGCCTGGAGCCTGCTTTGGATTGTGTGTCCCCCTCTCTCTCTGACCCTCCCCCACTGGCACTCTGTCTCTCTCCCTCTCAAAATAAACAAACATTAAAAAAATACTTTTTTAAAAGCACAATCTTAAACACTAGGCACCTCTGGGGAAGGAAGCAAAAACACATTATTATTAAAGTATAATTAACACACAACATACTACTGGTTTCAGGTGCAGAAAACTGAAAACTGTACTTTTCACTGCATTCCTCTACGTAATATTCAAAATCCTGGCCACATGCACCTTATTTCTTCAAATGGCTTCTCCACATGACCCAAGTGCATTCATCTAGACCCCCACCACCCTGGATTATTATGAAGCAGACCCAAGACCTCCCCTTCATTTCCTTCCATAAATACTTCAGGATGTAACTGTCAGAAAAGCACCTTTGGGAATGGTTAATGCAATCACAATGCCAATGCCAGACCTCAAGAAAATTAACAAGAATCTCTCATTACCTGAGCTAAAGTCCCACAGTCCAATTGCTGCATTTGTTTGTTGTTGCTTTGTTTTTTATTTATTTTTGAGACAGAAAGAGGTCGAGCAGAGGAGGGTCAGAGAGGGTCGAGCAGAGAGAGGTACAGAATCTGAAGCAGGCTCCAGGCTCTGAGCGGTCAGCCCAGAGCCCGACATGGGGCTCGAACTCACAATGGTGAGATCTGGCCTGAGCCGAAGTCGGACGCTTAACCGACTGAGCCACCCAGGCACCCCTGCATTTGTTTTTTTAAAGCTTGCTTTGTTTGAATCTCAAGTGACAAGCTTTTGACTCTGCATTTACTTGGTAAGTATCTTCAATTTCTCCTCACCCTCTTCAGTATTCCTTCCCCATCCACTTTTTACAGAAAACACATTGGTTATCTTACATAGCTGCCCAGATCACAGCTTCAAAGGGACGTCTGTCTCTGCATTTCCCCCCTGAACTCTAAGAAGTGTGAAAAGATTCAGATCTGGCTGTTGGCAAAAGTATTTCTTAGATGAGACTGAATACTTCTTATTTTTCCCATCAGTGGTCTATATTTCCCGATTAAACCGGTTTTTAAAATACCTGTGAAGGGTTAGTGTTATTTGTAATTTTCTAATTAAAACCAGCATGTGTTCACGTATTACGTGTAATTAAAAATTAATTTGCAATTAACTTGAACAGGTCCTCTGTTCTTTAAAAGGAATACGGCTCCACCTCTCACAGGCTGAGTAATGCTCATGAGGCCACAATGCCAGCAGGACTAGTTAGGAGGCCAAAAGTCACCAAATCGACTACGACATGACCCCATGGTGTGAGTCTTCCAGATGCCATACTGACATCCCCTGAACCCTTGGGGACCAAGGGAAGGTGGAGGGCATCATTCCCAGAAACCTAGAGACAGGTCTTCTCCATTTGGGGACATTCTGAAGGCCAGAAGGGAGGGTGCACAAGAAGGGAATTCACAAGGTGTGACAAAGCAAAAGCGTGTGGAAGGTCAGCAAGGGTAACCCCAGCCCCTGCCGGTTCTACCTGTTTCCATCTGGCCCAATTCCGGGGTCTTCCCAACTTTCCGCACACACGCTATGCGGCTCAGCAACAATCACCCTCCTGCTGGCTCCACCGCCCTACCTTTTGGGAGAAATGAAGGGAATGCAGAGCAGCAGCACAGCAAAGACCTCTGCGTAGAGGAAGGTGGCGACTGCAGTCCACTGCAGACTCATCCTGTTGCTAGAAGGTTTCCAACAGTGAGATGCGAGCTTGTTTCCTGACAAGACAGAAAAGGGACATAAGTCGTGAGAGCTGAGCGGCCACTCTTTACCCTCTACCCCAGCGCTCTACTCGTTTTTTTCAACCACTGGCTGAAACCGGGCTCAACTCAGCAGGGCTACCTGGCCAACAGCGCTCAAAGGCCTGACAAACTCCCATTTGCCAGGGCGAAGGTACTTGCTGCCTTCTAGTCTGTGCATTAAAAGCCACCTTTCTGGAGAATTCCTTTCCCAGTCGAAGGGGGCAAACTCCTTAAGGCCTGCCTAGCCCGGAAAGCGTTTTGAATAAAAACCATACAGACGCGAGAAAATTCTCGACGTCCCTCAGGCCCTCTCCCTCCCCAGCCAGCCCCCGGGGCGGCAGTGTCTCGGTAACGCACTTCCTGCGAGAGCGGCGGCGTCCCCGCCCCCCAGGGAAACCGGGAGACCCTTCCCCACCGAGTCTCCGAGCCCTTCCAACAGAACCGAAGGAAAACCCGCAGCCTCCCTCCGGGGCGCGGGCAGGGGCTTAAGATGGCCTTCCCACGCCGCGTCTGCCTCCCACGAGGTGAGAGAACTCGAGGTACCTCAGAAAGCCGCGAAGAGCGACTCCTACCGGGCGGGAGTCAGGGCCAAAAACAAACGCAGATCCCGACTAAGCGCGTCTCGTGGCCTCGTCTAGAGAAAGTTCTAGAAGTCTTTTCGGAAGCCGGAAGAGCCCCCGTCGGCCACTGGGCCCACCCGGCTCGAGACACCCCCCCAGACCCTCCCCCTCCCCGCGTGGCCCCGCGACGCGGCCCTAGCCCGCCACGGCCTCCACAGGCTCCACCCCAGCGGCCCCTCCCGAGGGGCTTCGCCACCGCCCCTCACGCCCGCGGCGACCCTCACTCACGCCCCCGGAGCCCAACTGCAGCCGCCGCCCCGACTTCGCTCCTTAGCCCTGCCCCCGCACTACCGGCTCGGCCGCCGGCCCCACGTCGCGGGACCTCTCCGCACTACCCGCCGCTGCCCCTCGTCGAAGGCCCGGAGGACCACGCTCACCAAGCTTCCCACAGCCAACGCACACGCCCCGCCGCCGTCACCAGACGCTCCCACCGCAGCCCCGGCCCCGCCCCTTCCCCCGCGGCCGGAAACCGGAAGCACCCGCCGCGCCCCGCCCCAATCCCAGCCGCACCCCGGTCCCGGCGGTTCCGCCCACAGCCGGTTTTCGCCCCGCCCCCGTGCCGAGGCTCCAAAGCCCAGCACTGGAGGAGAAGGGGCGCCTCGAAGCTGGGCGGTGGCACCTCGTGAGCGCGCCGGGAGGAGGGGCGGGGCCTTGGCGGGAAAGCTAGGGGCCGCTTCTCTGGCCCGCGCAGTCTTCCCACGTCTCACTGGTCCGGGGAAAGGGGCGGGGCTCGCTGCGCCCGGGCTCCGCCTTCCGCCCCTCCTACGCCTCCACCCCTTCCCTCGACTCACCCCTGGGGAGGGGTAGGGCGGGTGGCGGAGTCACTGTCGGATTCAGCCAGGCTGCGGAGCGGACGGACGCGCCTAGTGCCCCGGGGAGGGGAGCCACCAGGAGTGGAGGTAGAGGAGGAGGTGTAGAGGAAGAGACGCCCTCTCTGCCGGGGCCCCTCCTCCCGCTCCCCGAGGCTCTGACCCCAAGGGTTAGGGGCCTGACAAGTTTCTCCACCTTGGCTGCCTGAAGAGGCCGCTACCCTGGAGGGCCCTGAGCCCACCGCACCAGGGGCCCCCGCACCGCCCCGGTGGCCTAACGCGACAGTTTCAGGGACCACTGCAAGGTTTCCAGTGGCCTAGACAAGGAGCCCGGGGTCTGAGCAACAACCCTTCCGGCCACCAGCCTCGACTTCTGCCTCAGGCACCTGTCCCGGCCCGAGCATCCAGCCCAGGTGACATGCCGGTACTCTCCACGCCCAGGCCCTCGCGGGTGACCACCCTGAAGCGCACAGCTCTGGTCCTGGCCCTCACCGCCTATGGAGTCCACAAAATCTACCCTCTGGTGCGGCACTATCTAGCTGCAAGCAGGGGCCCTCAGGTACCAGCAGGGGACTCCACGCAGGAGGTCACTGGTGCCACAGCGGCCAAGGCCAGCGTGAACAGGGTGTTTTTGCGGCGGCTCTTGGGGCTCCTGCGGCTGCTCTTCCCCAGGACCCTGTGCCGGGAAACGGGGCTACTGGCACTGCATTCGGCCTCCCTGGTGAGCCGGACTTTCCTGTCGGTGTATGTGGCCCGCCTGGACGGCCGGTTGGCCCGCTGCATCGTGCGCAAGGACCCGCAGGCCTTTGGCTGGCAGCTCCTGCAGTGGCTCCTCATCGCTCTCCCTGCCACCTTCATCAACAGTGCCATCCGGTACCTCGAGGGCCAGCTGGCCCTGTCTTTCCGCAGCCGTCTAGTGGCCCATGCCTACAGTCTCTACTTCTCCCAGCAGACGTACTACAGAGTCAGCAACATGGACGGGCGCCTTCGAAACCCTGACCAGTCCCTGACGGAGGACGTGGTGGCCTTTGCCGCTTCGGTGGCACACCTCTACTCCAATCTCACCAAGCCACTCCTGGACGTTGCCGTGACAGCCTACACCCTGGTTCGAGCGGCCCGCTCTCGCGGGGCCGGCACGGCCTGGCCCTCGGCCATTGCCGGACTCGTCGTGTTCCTCACAGCCAACGTGCTGCGAGCTTTCTCCCCTAAGTTTGGCGAGCTGGTGGCAGAGGAGGCGCGACGGAAGGGAGAGCTGCGCTACATGCACTCTCGAGTGGTGGCCAACTCAGAGGAGATCGCCTTCTATGGGGGCCATGAGGTGGGGCAGGCTGGGGTGCTGGGCACAGAGGAAAGCTCATGGCTGGGAGGCCAGGGGGCAGGCAGCCATGGACAGCATGGAAAGCCCAGGTCTGGCTGGGGCTAATGCCAGAGGTGTGGGGAGGTCATAGAAAACGAATTCTGGGGACAACAGGGCCTTGGGCAGCCCAGACTTAGGCACTGAAATGGAGAAGCAGGAAGGCTGGGCGGGGCTAGCCCGGGCCGGCTGCCCCACATGCTCCAGGCCACTTCTGTTTCCTCTCCTCCCTGTGGTTGGCCTGGCCTAGGAGCTGTGGATCCTAGCGGTTTCAAATGGTAGAGCTCCCTGCTTGCTCCACTCGTACAGCCAGCCTGGAGGAGGGTCCTGACCATCCAGGAGCAGGGACAGTGGGACACGGCCTGCTGCCTGGCCCCTCCTGGCCCCCCCTCGGCCCTTTTAAGGCCGGCATCTGGCCAAGCTGGTGGGCCAGGCAGGCTGGCATTATGGGCATGACTCAGCCCAAGCGGGGGTTAACGAGCAGCACCCATCGCGGCAGCCGCGGCGGTGGCAGCACTGGGCACTCGGGACCAAAGCCTCCCCCCGCCTTAGCACGCAGGCTGGTCTGGCTACCTGCTCAGCTGCCACCCCAGGACCCAGGCCAGTGATGCTGGGCCCAGGCCGCCACCGCAGCGGGACGCACTTCCTGCCCACCCGGGGGCCACCCTGCCCCCACAACCCCGCGGCCGCCTTCCGCCTGGGTCTCAGGCCTACCGGCCCTGCTAGGAAAGGTTACTCAGGGCCAGTGCTCCCTTTATCTTGCCTCGGCCCCTCCCCTTCCTCATGCCTGGGGCTGCAGCTGCCTCCAGCCCTGCTCTCTGCTACTATGGTTTCAGTTCCCAAGGGCTTCTCCAAAGAGGAGCACAATGGTATCCACCTCCGGAAGGCCTGTCTGTCCTCCCTAAGTGAGGTGGTCTCTTGTTCTTGGGGCTTGTTTCATTGCCTGCACTTTGGGCAGAGGCTGTGATTTAAAAAAAAAAAAAAAAAGGTTTGTCCCTGAACTCTGCAGAGGGGCATCCCTGGTGTAGGCCGCGCTCCAGATTAAGAGAAAATGCCTGATCTGCAGCCACAACCCATCTCCTCTCCCGCACGCTGGGCCGCAGGGCCTTGGCAGGCAGCCACGGCCTTGGGTGAGGCGCTTGGCACGTTACCCGCAGCTACATTGTCAGCCCTGGCTGGCACTTCTGCCAGCTCCCAGCACGAGCCTGGATCGCCAGGATGCTCACTTCAGGAACCAGGATTGGGCTTAAAGGGAAGCCAGGCGATGTGGCAAGACCTGGCTGGTGGGGGCAGGAGAGCCCCCGTGTGTGTCCGCAGCTTATCTCTTTAGACCTGGGCTGAGGGCTGGAAAGCACTGTGGGGTGATGGGCCCCCAGGGCTGGGCTGGTTGCCTTTGCTGTGCCGGCATGTGGCTCACCCCGGTTTCAGCAGCCCCTAGGGATGCTGGCCCAGGCTAGGGCACAGGTGACTGGCTGGCTGGAAGGCAGACTTCACAGTAGTCTGCTCTCATTGAGTTTTCATTGAGGAGGCCGATCTAGATTTCATTCAGGAGGCAGAAGCGCACGCACACACGCACGCACGCATGCACGCAGACTCTTGTTGGCTTGAGAGTAGGGTAAACCTTTCTTAGAAGTCAAAGCGTCATTTATGAGAATCTGGTTCTCTCTTAATGGCTCTGCCGGTGTGGTCCAAATTCCACATCTTTTGCTCCCTCCTTGGCCAGGTCACTTTGCCACTTGGGGCTTGGCCTATGGTACAGTGAATGTGAGAATACACGTGTGGCGGCACAGGATGAGAATCAAGTGAAGAGTCAGGTGTGAAAATACTTGGCAAAGGAAATGGTGCCAGGCTGGGCAGCTGTGGTCAGCCGGAGGGGGAAGGCAGGGCTGTGGCACACACCCCTGTACGGAGCCAAGCGACCTGCAGCCTAATGGCCACCTTGCCGTGACCGGTTCCTGATACCCCTGGCTCCCCCCTTCCCTCTCCCGCTCTCTTCTCCAGACCCTGCATGGTCCGCTTTCCCCAGCGGTCCCCATGCTGAGGTAGCCGGCGGGGCCGGTGCAGGGGTGGGGAGGGCAGGGCAGTGCTGCCTGGGGCCACCGTCCGGGTTTCTGTACGAGGCCGCAGCACAGGGTCCTTGTCCAGAAGAACCTTGGGCCAGTCGGGGAGGCAGAGCCTGTGTAGGTCCAAAACTGAGTACTGCCTTTTGCTCTCCTGTGCTGCCCTCTGCCTAGTTCAGGGTGGCCCTCGCCCGCCATTGCCCGAAGCTGTCCCGAAGTTGTGCAGGGCAAAGAGAGGGGCGCGGTAAGCATCCCGTCTAGACAGGTAGTGGAAAGAATGGGCCTCAGGAGATGGGGGCGGCGAATCCCTTCTCTTCCTTGCCATTGTACCCCGTACTATGACGTCCAATGGCCCTAAAGTTTGAAAACTGTCCCCTAGAAATGCAGCCCCGTTATGACCCCTGGCCCTTGACCTCGTCATGGCCATCACAGGGCGGGGCACGTATGAGTGGTGCGGCGGTCACCAGGAGGCTTCCGGGCCCCTCTCTGCCGCCCCTCGCCCACAGGCGGAGCTGGCCCTGCTGCGGCGCTCCTACCAGGACCTGGCTGCGCAGATTAACCGCATCCTGCTCGAGCGCCTCTGGTACATCATGCTGGAGCAGTTCCTCATGAAGTACGTGTGGAGCGCCTCCGGCCTGCTCATGGTGGCCGTCCCCATAATCACTACCGCCGGCTACTCCGAGTCAGGTAAGAGCCCGCTCCCGGGAGGGGGGGAGCAGGGACCCTGCCCTGCTCTCCTGGGTCACCGAGCGCTAGGCCAGGGCAGACCCAGAGCTCGGCCAACCCACCTGCCCCTTCTGCTAGGGCCGTGACGCCCGCCTGGCATCCTTGACGGCAACAAAGGGGGCACTGCTCCTGGCTGCCTCTGCTCGGTGTGTGTCTCCGCTCCCCAGCATGTCAAGCTCCTGGGTAGCATTCAGCTGAGCCCGGGGACTGTGGGTCAGGAACACCGCACGTCCCTTCCTCAGGCCCACGCACCCTTGCCCAGCTGGTCCCGTCCTCGGCTCACGGCCACCTGCGGTGGGAACACCTCTGGGAACTACTTCGGCTCTCGGCCTGGCTTTCCCGTGCCTAAAGCAACTCTTCCAGGCGCAGCCTCTGCCCTCTGGCCTGGGGTGGGGGTGGAGGACAGGAAGCCCCCCTTGCTTCTTACTTGAGCCGAGGGTCATCAGGATTCCCACTTTGTTCCTCTAATCGGCAGTCTTGTCGCGGTCGCCCTCTGAAGGGTTAACATGAGCCCGGGAGAGTAGGCGCTCCTCCCCCAGCCTCTAGAACATTCTAACTCAGGGACCAGCCATGCTGATGTTTGGTGTAGCCCTGTGTCAAGTTTGCTTTCCTGTTTGTTGTTTTTAGGCTTGGCTACTGCTTTATTGGGTCGATGTGGGTTTAAATTCACCCCTGTGTTGACCAATTTCTTTGCTCATCCATCCTTCCCCATAGCCCAGTTACCTTCTTCCAGATAGATGTCTTCTTTTCTTTTAATTTTTTTAATGTTTTTTATTTATTTTTGAGAGACAGAGAGAGACAGTGAGATCAGGGGAGGGTCAGAGAGATAGGGAGACACAGAATCTGAAGCAGGCTCCAGGCTCTGAGCTAGCTGTCAGCACGGAGCCCGACACGGGGCTCGAATCCACAAACCAGGAGATCATGACCTGAGCCAAAGCCGGACGCTTAACTGACTGAGCCACCCAGGTGCCCCTAGATGTCTTCTAAAAGTTCTTTCTGCAAGGCTTTCATCATGGCAACTTTGAGATCATTTTGTTGTTTCTTTCCCCCGAAATGTGGCTGGGTGTGGGAGTCGAGGGTGTTACTTTCTCTCGGCACCTTCACAATATTCCATTGTCTCGGTTGGCAAATCCACTAGCAGCTTACCTGTCCCTAGCAGCCTGCATGGTCTCTCCGGCCACTTGGAGACTTTCTTCTTTGCCGCCCTCCAGGTTCCCTATGTAGGTTTCTGTTTGTCCGTACCTGTTGTACGGCCTTCATATGTTCAGACTTTTCAGTCATTCTGGAAGATTCTCAGCTGTTACCTTTTCACATGTTACCTTGGTCTCCTTTTCGTCTTTCCTTCTGGAACTCCCACTAGACATGCGGTCTTCGCCCTCCCCGACCTAACTCTGTGCTGAATTCTGGGAGACTGCCTCAGATCTCTCTGCTCACTCACTCATCAGTTTGCTCTTCAGCTGTGTCTGATTTGAAGTGTTTTAAAATTTCAATGACTATATCTTTTTTTTTTTAATGTTTTATTTTTTTTTGATACAGAGAGAGACAGAGCATGAGAGGGGGAGGGGCAGAGAGAGAAGAAGACACAGAACCGGAAGCAGGCTTCAAGCTCTGAGCTAGCTGTCAGCACAGAGCCTGACGCGGGGCTCGAACCCACGAACGTGAGATCTGACCTGAGCCGAAGCCAGAGACTTAACCGACTGAGCCACCCAGGCGCCCCTATTTCTTTTTTTATATCAATTTTTTTAGTTTATTAATAGATTTTGAGAGAGAGAGAGAACATGCAGGAGGGGCAGAGAAAGAGACAGAGAGAGAGGGGGAGAGAAATGAACCCAAGCAGGCTCCGCACTGACAGCAAAGAGCGCACTCCGGGGTCGATTTCAAGCTCATGAAACAGATCATGATCTGAGCTGAAACCAAGAGTCAGTTGCTTAACCGACTGAGCCACCCAGGTGCCCCGAGAGAGAGAGGATCTTAAACAGCCTCCTTGTTCAGCATGGAGCTCAACACAAGGGCTCAAACCCACAACCCTGCGATCGTGACCCGATGTGAAATCAAGAAACCAACTGAGCCACGCAGGCACATTGAAATTTTTCTTTTCAGATACGAATTCCAAACAGTTTTTATAAGCGTCCAATTTTCTCCTCTTTTGGACTGCTCCTTTTACGCTCCATGGTCTCTATCCAACTATTTGCTTATCTGCTTCCTTGGGGACCCAATCGCTTTATCTTCCCTCTGCTGGTCTTCACTCACGGTGTATTGTCTCCCTGTGGGTTTTGCAACTGGACATCCATGGGAACCCGGAGCGGTGTGACCGCAGGGGTGGCTCTCCAGTGTGGTGTGCGTTTGCTTTTGTTTGGGCCGCGCGCCCCTGGTTAATTAGCCAACTGGAGGCTGTTTCACATTAGCTTCTCCGCTTGGGGAGGAGGGGTTTCTGAACTTGGAGGCAGTATTAATTTGAACTGCACACACACATAATTACAGATTCTTAGAAGAAACCTTTTTTTCTGTGCCAAGAGCCCCAGCTGCGCTGCAGAAGCCTCCCTGTGCTCTCCCATCTCCAGAGATTTCATGGGAGCACCTGGCCGCCCGGCCTCTCTTTGCGCTCCTGGGAGTGTCCCTTGTCTTCCTTGGAGCACAGCTCTGCTTTAAAAGGGCTCCCGAGGGGCACCTCGGTGGCTCAGTCGGTTAAAGCCTCTGACTTCGGCTCAGGTCACGATCTCATGGTTTGTGGGTTCGAGCCCCACATCGGGCTCTGTGCTGACAGCTAGCTGGGAGCCTGGAGCCTGCTTCCAGTTCTGTGTCTCCTTCTCTCTGCCCCTCCCCCTCTCATGCTCTGTCTCTGTCTGTATCAAAAATAAATAAAACATTTAAAAAATTTAAAAAAAAATAAAAGGGCTCCTGAAAAAAAATAAAATAATAATAAATAATAAATAAATAAATAAATAAATAAAAGGGCTCCTGAGTGGCTCAGTCAGTTGAGCGTCCAAATCTTGATCTCAGCTAAGATCATAATCCCAGGGTCATGGGATCGAGCCCCACATTGGGCTCCATGCTGAGTGTGGAGTCTGCCTGGGATTCTCTCTCCCTCCACCCTTCTCCCCTGCTCACATTCGCTCTCACTCTCTCTCTCTCTCTCTCTAAAAAATGAATGAATGAATGAATGAATCATTCTACTTTGGGGCGCCTGGCCAGCTTAGCTCTCGGTCTCAGGGTCATGAGTTTAAGCCCCACGATGGGCATTGAGCGTACTTAAGAATTTTCATTTAATTTTAAATAAATAAAATGAAAGGTGTTATAGTTCGGAGTACCTGGCTGGCTCATTCGGTGGTGTATGCGACTCTTGATCTCGGGGTTGGGAGTCGGAGCCCCATGTTGGTGTACGTGGAGCTTACTTTAAAAAATAAATAAAATCTGGGTGCCTGGGTGGCTCAGTCGGTTAAGTGTCCAACTCGATTTTGGTGAGGTCATGATCTCACCCTGGGCTCTGCACTTGATGTGGCACCTGCTTGACATTCTCTCTTCCTGTCCTTCTGCCCCTCCCCTGCTTGCCTTTACACCCCCCTCAAAAACAGAAATTAAATGTGTTAAAGCTTCCAAAAATAAAAGGTGTCATATTTTATGCAGTTCCATAGTAAGAAAATGTTTAGTTATATGTAAGAGAGAGAAGGGGGAGCCTGGGTGGCTCAGTCAGTGAACTGACCGGCTCTTGATTTCAGCGCAGATCTTGAGGTTCGTGGGTTCAAGCCCCACATCAGGCTCTGTGCTGACAGTGCAGACCCCCCTGGAGATTCTCTTTCTCTCCCTCTCTCTCTGCACCTCCTGTAGTCGCTGCACTCTCTCTCAAATAAGTAGAATAAACTTTAAATGTTTTTTAAAAACAGAGAGAGAGGCTGACTTGTCTCAGAGCCAGAAGTGTCTCTGATTCCCTCCCTATCTGTGCATCTGCCTTGGGACTTCTGCACTCTCGGCTGCCTGTCCCTCTCGGGGTAACCCCCAAGAGGAGGGATCTTTTGAAGGGGGATCAGTACTTTCCGGCACAGATGCCTTACAAAAAAGGTGGCCTTGACTTAGGCACAGGTGCCAGACACGCTCAGCACCCCTGGCCTGGAGCGCGGGTCCGCCCGCAAGGAGCAGGTTCGGAGGAAGCACCCGCACCTACTTTCCTCCACAGCTAGCGCTGGTGCCTGTCTGGTCCCGAGGCCTCTCCCTCCTGTGAAAGCCTAGGACTTTTTGGAGCCTCTGCTACACCGGACTTTGTGAGCAGTTCAAGGAAGCATGAGCTCTCATCCCTGGCCTCACAGCGCTCCATAGTTAGTTGCCTGTGAAAATGAAATACTGCCCCCCTTGTTCACTCTACTTCTAACTCACAGCCTCCTGGTTATTCCTCTGAAGCAATGCTTCGGCCTCAGGGCCTTTGCACATGACTGTTCTAATGCGCTTCCCTCTGACGACAGCCCCCCCCCCCCACTGTCCTCTCCCCCTTCCCCGCCTGGCTGCTGGCCTGACAGTGAATCCCGTCTGCTCTACTTCTCCATTTGCTTTATTGTCGCTCTGTCACTTTAGGCTGCGTGCTCAATGGAGGCACGTGGTTTTGTCAGTTTTGTCCTTGCTGCGTCCCCAGTCCGCCTAGCTAGTGAGGGCTCTAGGTGTTTCGAGGAGGCTGAGAGCACCAGGGACAATCTGGTGGAGGCAGGCGCTTTATGAGCTGGGGAAAATTCAGATACCTTTGCCCTTCTGGCCTGGAGCGGCAAGGCCGAGGGCTCAGGGAGGAGTGGCCTTGCTGTGAAAGCTGCCCCGCGTTCCCCCCAGGGCCCTGGTCTCAGTGGTCTGAGTCTCTGACGTAAGCTCTGGCAAGGGCAGTTAGTTCTGTCTCCAAGGAGGTGCCAGCTGTTCCCAGGATGCCCCCCGCCCCCGCAATTGCACACGCTTTCTGTGTGTGTGTGGTCACTGTGCAGCTCGGGACCTCTGGGGAGGCAGGCTTATGGCCGCCTGCCTGTTGGGGGCACGATGGGAAGGCAGGCCTAGGCCCATAGACTATCAGGATTAACACCCCTCCCTCCACACCACCCCCCCCCCCCCCCCCCCCCCCCCCCCCCCCCCGCCCCATCCTGTCCCCTGCACTCCTTGGCCAGGCCCCGGAGAAGGCAACACAAGGCTCTCAGGCCATCCATCCTATCCATTTTCTACCCTGCACGCTTAACAGGCTTCCCGTACTTCCCACCCCACCCCTGCCGTCATTACCCCTCCAGTGTCTGCCTGATGTATGCTCCTGGATAGAGTCCCTGGGCTCTGCCCAGAACGTTCCTTCCCACCACTTCAGCCCCGGAGCCTCCACTTCCCCTGGGACCTCCTGGCAGGTGCTGTTCACTCTCCCACATCCCAGGACCCTCAGAGCACGCCTCCCCCTGGCTCCCCATCACCATCTCCAAAGCGATCCTCGTATAAAAGGCCTGCCCCGCTCAGAGCTCTAAGGGTCAAGGGAGTCACAGCCACTGACAGGAGAGGATTGAAGTGAGCCACCATGCAGTCTGGACTGAAACAGACATGCAAGTCAAGACAGGACCACAGGCTCCCAGGGAGAAACGGAGGTATCAAGGAGGGCCATGCTCACGGAGGGCAGAGAATACAGTGCTGAAGGCTGACCCAAGAGAGCAATGGGGGTGGCAACGGAGGTCCAAACGGGACGCTCGTGTTGGAGAGGCCTGGGGGTATGCAGCTCTGGGCGTTAGATGATGAGGTGCCGGTGCGGCCCTGAGAGGGGCTCCTGTCGTCAGTGCGGGATACAGAGGGACGGCAGTTTCGGAGAAGGAGCTGGTTGTGCCAAAAAAGAAAGCCAAATGCCTCGTGGCTCATTGTCTCGCCCCAATTGTTGAGATGTAATTAACATGCCATACAATTCAGCCTCTTAAATGGTACAATTCAGCGTTAACATATTTACAAACTGTGCAACCATCACCACTGTGTAAGTCAAAACATTGTCATCACCCCAAAAAGAAACCCTGGACTCATTAGCAGTCACTCCCCACGCCCACGCCCCCAGCCTCCGGCACCCGCTCACCTTCCTGCTCCTATAGCTTTGCCTCTGGTGGGCATTTCTTGTAACTGGAAGCATTCAACATGTGGCCATTTGCGTCTGGCCTCTTCCGCTCAGCATAACACTTTCAATAATATCTGTACATATACATACACGCATACGTACCACAGTTTCTTTCGTGTCCCTTCACTGACGGACATCTGGGCTGTTTGCACCCTGGGTGCTTGTGAATAACGTTGCCGTGAGCATTTGTGTACAGGTTTTCGTGTGAACGGGTATTCTTCTTTCTCCTGGGTACGTGCCTGCACAAGGAACTGCGGAGGACTCCGGTCACTCTACGTTAACTTTCTGAGGAAGCGCCGGACTGTGTTCCCCGGCGGCCACGCCATCCTGCATCCCTCACAGCAGCGTGGGAAGGGTCCGGTTTTCCTCTTCCTCACCAACGCTTGTTATTATTTCTTTCTAATTCTAGCCGTTGTAGTGCGTGTGAAGGGGTACCTCATTGTCTCATTGTGGTGTGTTTTTTTAAGTTTATTTTTGAGAGAGACGGAGACAGCATAGTAGAGGAAGGGCAGTGAGAGACAGAGGGAAGGAGGGAGAGACGGAGAATCCCAGGCAGGCTCCATACTGTCAGCATGGAACTGGATGTGGGGCTTGAACCCACAAACCAGTGAGATCATGACCTGAGCTGAAACCAAGACTGAGCCACCCAGGCGCCCCTCGTTGTGCTTTTCACGTGCTTGTTGGCCCATCGTAGATCTAAGAAATACAGTAAAATGCCAATTCAGATCTTTTGCCCATTGTTTCATTGGGTTCTCTATGTTGTCGTACTGAAAAAGTTCTGTACGTATTCTGGGTACGAGACCCTCATGAGATGCGTGATTTGCGGATGTGTTCTCCCACTCTATGGGTTGTCTTTTCACTTGCTTTATGGTTTCTTTTGGTGCCCAAAAGGCTTTAATTTTGGTGAAGCTCATTTATCTGTTTTTCTTTGGTTGTCTGTACTTTTGGTGTCATATTTAAGGAGCCAGACCTAATCCCAGGTCACAAGGCCTTAAGGCCTGCTTTGTCCTAAGAGTCTTAAAGTTTCGGCGCGCAGGCGCAGGCAGTGCTCCACTCTGACTTAGTGCGCGTGTGCGGTGCGAAGTCGGGGTCGTCCTCTGGCAAGCGGGTGCCCGGCTGGCCCGGCACCATCTGCTGCAGATGCTCGCCTTTCCCTAGTGGGTCAGTTTTGGTTCTCTGCTGTCCCCTCCCCTCCTCCCCACTGTGCTCCCTAGACTCAGAGGCAGTGAAGAAGGCAGCCTTAGAGATGAGGGAGGAGGAGCTGGTGAGCGAACGCACAGAAGCCTTCACCATTGCCCGCAACCTCCTCACCGCTGCCGCAGATGCCATTGAGCGGATCATGTCGTCCTACAAGGAGGTAGCCCCCAGCCCAGCCCCCCACCCCTGCTGTGCCCTCCCCCTGCCCCCTCCCCAGCCGGCAGGGCTGAGCCGGCATCGCCCTCCCCGCAGGTGACAGCGCTGGCCGGCTACACAGCCCGAGTACACGAGATGTTCCAGGTGTTTGAAGATGTCCGCCGCTGCCATTTCAAGAGGTCTGGCGAGCTGGAGGGCGCTCCGGCAGGAGCCGGGGCTGTGGCGCGGCCCGGTGCCCGTGTAGAGGGGCCCCTGCAGATCCGAGGTAAGGGCGCCCTGCGCACAGACGCTCCCCCTCCCAGAAGGCAGCATCTTCAAGCCGCGCCCCAGGGACGGCGTCCCCGGGCCTGCTGTGGCCCCCACGGCCTTCTTCCCCAGAGCAGCAGCTGCTGGCCAGCCCCTCGCTGGCCGGGTCCGTCCCCGTGCTCTGGCTGAGATTTTTCTTACTTCTCTTTGCCAAAGAAGGGGACACAGCCCCTGAGTAGAGGAGATCGCTCTCCCATGTGGCAGAGGAGAAAGTTGAGGACTACAGCAGAGGGCCAAGATGCCGTGGAAGAGGGGCTCAGGCGATGAGGCCACCGTGAAAATGGTAGCGAGACTGGAGGGTTTTACAGAGCAAGGTGGACCCCGAGCCTCAGGTGCCAGCAGCCAGAGAATCGACTTCGCCCCTGCCCTGCCTAGACCTCAGCAGCAGACACTGGTCGGGGGTGGGCTTATGGAAGACCCAGCATATTGCCAGGGGGCCCCGGCCCACACACTATGAGGGCTTGGACGGGGGGACATGGAATGTGCCAGAAGGCAGAGTGGGTGCTGCTGCTCCCTCCATTCCTTCATTTCGTTCTCTTTCCAGGCCAAGTGGTGGATGTGGAACAGGGAATTATTTGTGAAAACATCCCCATCATCACACCCACAGGAGAGGTGGTGGTGGCCAGCCTCAACATCAGGGTAGGTCACATGGGGGACGGGTGGTGGGGGTACCTGACCGGAAGTATGGGCAGGGCCAGGCTGGGCTGAGCTACCCTGGCCTTGGCTTTCTGCATCTATGAGCCCCAATCCTTGGTGTCTGGCCTGCTGGACCTGCATATGTTGTCAGTCCCCAGATCTACTTGGCAGGCAGGCTAAGGTCAAGGTGAGACGCCCACATGTCTCTGACATTGGTTCTGGCGCACTGGAGTCAGAGCTCATCAAAGCAACTAGCAATTACCAGGAGTGGCCAAGGCTCACCCAAGGGCTGCTGACCCCTTGTTGCCACCCCCTCCCTGAGAAGCCTGGGACCTGGGGCATCCAGTTCAACTCCAACTATGGCAGAATAGATTGCTCCAGTGACCTGGGCTTGGGGTCCCCTCACCTGCTTCGAGAAGCCCCCCATACAGGTGTGTGCCTAGTACAGCCTGGCCCACTGGAAGTGCTCTCAGCCACTACAGAGACTGTTTTTAGAAAGGAGGCTCTGGTGGCCAACATCCACCAGTCCCCTGTGTCCCTAGCCAGAGCTTTGGACAGGGTCAAGGAATGATGGAGTGAAGGAGAAACCTGCTGGCAGGGGTGGGGGCTGGGGGTCAGGGTAAGAAAGGAGAGGGAGTCATTCAGTCATTCATGTTTTCATTCGTTCAACCAATATTCCCCTAAGCCCTGGGCTGGGCTCTGGGAATCAGAGGTAATCTGGAGGGGCCCTGCTCTCTGGGAGGCCCCACTCTGGGACCCCAAAAGTATTACAAAGGTCCCCAGTTAGCCGCCTGGGATCCCGTGCAGGCCACAGGAAGGGCAGGCCCGTCCCTGCGATGAACAGAGGTCACACAAAGCTTCACCCAGGAGCCTCGGGACATGTGGGCAGGCAGAGGAGAGGCAGGGACGTGGCAGGAGCACAGAGCCGAGGGGCCCTCGTGCACCTGGCCCGGAGCCGTCTCTGCAGGAGCCATGGCTGGGCAGGAAGGAAGTGGAAAGAGGCAAGGGCGTGGGTCAGCGCCTGGAGCGCCTTCCCTTGGCCTGCTAGGAGGGCCGTGAGGGCCAGTTGGAAGCGGGCACGGTTCATCACGCCAGGCAGCACAGGACCAGGGTGTGGTCCCCCTCGCCCCTGCCTGTGGTCACTCTTGCGGCGTGGCAGGGAGCCACCAATGATTGGTCTTTCCAAGGTGAACGATTTCCAGGCAGGCCCAGTGACAGCCAAGTAGGCCCAAACTGGGGGCCCTGCCGAGCCAGGGCGCAGCTAGTTAGGGAGGACGGCCAGGTGAGGAGGGGTGATCAGGACGGAAGAGCAGGGGTGGGTGGCTGAGTAGAAGCTGGGCTCCGGGAATAGGAGGTGTTGGGGAAAAGAGGGAAGCGGTCCCCAGTCATGGTCACCCAAGACAGGTGTGGGCGACGGGACCGGGGAGGCAGCCTGGGGCTGGCTGGGGGTGGGACTTTATAATGTAACAGAGGACCACAGAGGGGCTCAAACTGCAGAGGTGGATTCTAGAGGCCGGAAGTCCAGATCAGGGTGTCTCGTAGGTGACGGAGAGTCTATCTATTGCCGGCCATCAGCGCTGTTCCCAGCCTTGGCCTCACGTCAAACTCTGCCTTCATCTTCACATGGTATTCTCTCTGTATGCATGTGTCTGTGCCCGAATGTCCCCATTTGATAAGGACACCTGTCACGTGGAATTAGGGGCCTACCCCACTCTCAGATGACCTCATCTAAATTTAATTAGTTAGATTTACAAAGACTCTATTTCCAAATAAGGTCACATTCTGAGTGAGGTCTTGGGGGTTAGTACTGCAGCGTATGCGTTCAGAGGGACACCGCTCACCCCATAACAGTGTCACACTCAAGACGGCCTGGGGACTACGTGGGCCCCAGGCCAGCACTGCTGCCCTTAGTCACACTCCGGGAGAGCAGAGAACTTAACGTGGCCTTGGACAGGGGCGGGGCGTAGGTGCCTTGGCTTCATGCCCCGTGCTCTCCCCTGCCTCCCGAGGACAGCGGTCTCCCTGCCTCCCTCCTGCACGCCCCGCAGGCTACCCCCCTGCCTACAGTTAACCAGAGAGCCTGAGTCCTTGACGCTGAGTCTGGGGGTCTGGACCTAAGGGGACAGTGAGAGGGCCAGGGGGACAGAAGAGCTGGCCAGGCCTTAGGACAGAGTTGGGAGTTTGCACTGAGCACCTAGAACTCACAGGAAACTGTCTCTCCCAGGACAGCGACCCCGGCAGGGACTCCTGGGGAGGCGGGACGGCCTGGCAGAGAGGGCGGCGTGGGCTTCCTGGGGCCTTCCTCATGTTGGCCCCGTGCTCTCTGGGGCTTGTCAGGGGCTTAGGGGACAGGCCGGGGCCCAAAACAGGCGTCCGGTTAGGGCTCTGGACGCTGGCCCTCATGCCTCGGGCCCTGGGGCCCCTCAGCAAGACATGGAGAGTGGTCTGCCTGCCTGGCATGTACCTGAGTGCGGCCGCCATCAGGAGGAGGGCGCACCCCGCGGCCCCCCCACCGGGCCCCACGCGCTGCCCCTGCCCCCACAGGTGGAAGAAGGGATGCACCTGCTCATCACCGGCCCCAACGGCTGCGGCAAGAGTTCTCTGTTCCGGATCCTTGGCGGGCTGTGGCCCGCGTACGGCGGCGTGCTGTACAAGCCCCCGCCCCAGCGCATGTTCTACATCCCGCAGAGGTGAGGAGGCAGGGGGCCCGGGGCCCCGCACCATCCCCGCACCCTCCCTCCTGTGGGACCTGCTGCCCAGGAGGCAGCAGAGCCTGGTGCGACCGGAGAGGACGGCGAGATTCTGGCCCCAGAATCAGAGAGGCGACAGCACCTCCGCCCGCCGGCCTGCCCTCGCCTGCCCGGCCCGTCCCACAACTCCAGCACCGTGTGATGTGTGCGCGCACGGAGGGGAGGGGGCACCGTGTGTCCGTGTGCTGTGTGCTGTGTGCGAGTGGCCTGCTGTGAGTGTGCACCTGTGCACACGGGGGGGGGGGGGCGTGTGCACAGCGCGCAGTGTGCATGCACGGTGGGGGGGTTGTGAGCACTCCCCGGAACGCTTCGTGGCAGGGGCCTGTGGGCCTCGAGTCAGCCCTGTGTCCGGCAGCCAGTGCCCGTGACAGAGCTTGCTCGGGCACAGGCCGTCAGCGGGTGGGGGCGGGGGAGGGGACAGGGCCAACCCCGCCCTTAGTGGACACGCAGCTTCCCCACAGGCCCTACATGTCCGTGGGCTCCTTGCGGGATCAGGTGATCTACCCAGACTCTGTGGAGGATATGCGGAGGAAAGGCTATTCGGAGCAGCACCTGGAGGCCATTCTGGACATCGTGCACTTGAACCACATCCTGCAGCGGGAAGGAGGTGAGGGGGGAGCTGACCCGACCCGCCTATCAGCACCAGGGAGTGAGCCACCTATCAATTGCTCTTTGTCCGAAGACTCAGCCAGGGGCCTGGCCGCCACCCCTGCCCCTGCCTCCCTCTTGCCCCCGAGGTGTAAAAGAGCCACTGCATCCAAGAGTCCAAAGTGCTAGGAGTCCTGGAAAGCCCCAGCTGCTGGGCGGACCTGAGGTCAGGGGGTAAGGGCGGCCAGGCACAGCGGGAGGCGTGCAGTGCGGGCGCTCACTTTCGGCCCAGGACGCCCTGTCCAGGCTGTCGGGCGCAGGGGCAGGGAGGGCTCTGAAAGGGAGGTTACAGGCCTAGCAAGAGGACAGAGCAGCCGCGTGCACGGTGCACGGGCAGAAGGTGTGCCCTGGCATGGGGAGCGGGTCACAGCCAGCGGGGACGCCTGCGTTTCCGGCTTGAGCCCGGGAGGTGCCATCCCCTGGGAAGGAGACTGCAGGAGTGGAGGGACACGCCGGTAGCACCCATTGCGGCCAAAGGGGAGGGGGAGGGGAGGGCTGCGGCCCTGCTGGGAGGAAAGGGAGGTGGGGCTGGGCTCCATTTTCTTCTTGAAATCTGAGAGCCTGGGCTCCGCTTCCTGCCTCAGCTTGACCATAAGCAATGACCTCACCTCTTGAGACTCTCTTCCCCTGCAAAAGGGGGCAGGCATCAGCTCCCTTAGCACGAGCATTAAACAGAACAAATCCTGTAAGGACTCACAGCAGCTTTCCAGGGGGCAGCGGATGATTCACGAGGCTTCTTACGCATCATCGCCTGTGTCACAAAGGGGCCTGGCGGTGCTGGATTTGGTGAGGCAGCTCGTCCCGGGCCTGCCCAGGCTTCATCCCGGCCTCCCAGGGTCCTGGTCAGCCCTTTTCATTCCCAGCGGCCCCTGAGGCCTACCATCACAACCTGTGAGCACTGAGTTCAGCTGTGGGCAGCAGAACTGTGGCTCAAAGTATTCACAGGTCTATCTTATTGTGACATCAAAGTCCGGAGGAAAGCAGGCCATAGTCAATGGAGGCGGCCCTGCTCTGTGAGAGGCCCATCCTGGTCCAAGATGGCCGCTCCAGCTATCACATACCATCCCAGGCCGTAGGTTGGAGAAGCCTGGGCGGGGGGTGGGGGGCGAGGCAAGGGTATATGCCCCGTATCTGTTAAAGAAAGCTCCGGAAGCTGCCACATGTGTAACACACTTAATACCGCATTGGCCGAAATTCAGTTACACGGTCTCCCCTCACCTCAAGGCAAGCTGCGGCCCTTGACAAAACTTCTAGTCCCCAGGGGACGCAGAGTGGAGGTAGGAGATGAGGAGTGGTCTCCACTCAGAGTCACTAAGGCACTAGTGCTAGGCAATGACGGAAACACCCGGTCCCTGCGGGCGACGGCCCTTCAGGAGACGCTGCTCCCGCCGTCTGCGCACCGACAGAAGCGCGGGCCACCTCCTTGCTACTACCCTGTTGGGGCCTGCGTGTGTCCGCTGCGGCCGCCCGAGCGACAGAAACAGACCGTCTCCCGGTTCTGGAAGCCAGAAGTGCGAGATCCACGGGTTGGGAGGCTCGGTCCCTTCTGGGGGCCGTGCGGGAAGGACCGGCTCGAGGCCCATGTCCTTGGTGTGGAGGTGGCAGTCTTCTCCCGTGCCTTCACACGGCCCTCCGTCTGTGCATGTCCCTTTCCAAATGTCCCCTTTATATAAGGACAGACTCCTCCTGGCTTGGGGCCCGCCCTGTGACTTCCTGATAACGGTCCTGTCTGTAAAGTTCATGTTCTGAGGTCCTAGGGGTTAGGGTTGCCACATATGTTTTCCTGGAGGGGCCACAATTCTGATCACAAGTCTTTTTTGACTATTAAAGTCTTACCTACAGGTAGGTAAGTAGGCAGGACGCACGTACCCGGTGGCCAGCCCTCCCAGAGTCAAATGTGCGTCCGTATCGCACTCTCACTAGCCTCTCCAGCCCTTCCCACCGCCCCCGGGTCTGGGCCCCCCGCTGATGTTCCCAGCCCCTGATGAATGGAACGGAACCCCTTGTGCCCCGGCCAGGTTGGGAAGCTGTGTGCGACTGGAAGGATGTGCTGTCGGGGGGCGAGAAGCAGAGGATCGGCATGGCGCGCATGTTCTACCACAGGTGAGCGGGGCTGTCCGGGCGCTCGGGCTCCCTCCGGCGCTGAGCCCGCAGTACAGACGAAAGGACAGCCCAGGGAATCCCGGGGCGCTGCGTGGGACAGCCAGGTGCCCTGGGGCCGTTAGGAGGCCTCACCCCGGGCCCAGATGGGCCTCAAGAAGCAGAGTCGGGGTTCACACCGTGGGGGGCAGGCCAGGGCTTCTGCGAAGCAGAGTCCACAGCCTAGCACGTTGGGCTCTGCCCCCAGGCCCAAGTACGCCCTCCTGGATGAATGCACCAGCGCCGTGAGCATCGATGTAGAAGGCAAGATCTTCCAGGCGGCCAAGGACGCTGGCATTGCGCTGCTGTCCATCACCCACCGGCCCTCCCTGTGGTAGGTGCCGTCCTTCCCCACCTGCATTCAGCACCCCCGGGTCATGGCAGCTCTGGGGTGGGGAGGTGGGCAGGGCTGCTGCCCGGGGCTGGGGGGGTGGGCCGGGGAGACTGCCGAGTGTCTCCTGCCAAACGGCCTCTGCCTCTCCGTCCCCATCCCTCTCCCGGCCTAGGAAGTACCACACGCACCTGCTACAGTTTGATGGGGAGGGTGGCTGGAAGTTTGAGAAGCTAGACTCAGCCGCTCGCCTGAGCCTGACCGAGGAGAAGCAGCGGCTGGAGCAGCAGCTGGCGGGCATTCCCAAGATGCAGCGGCGCCTCCAGGAGCTGTGCCAGATCCTGGGCCAAGGCTCTGGGGTCCTCCAGGGCGCCGCCCCGCCCTGAGCCCCGGGACGTCATGAAGGAAACGGCAGCACCGGCTACCCACCCCTCCAGCCAGCCCTGCCGAAGGCCCGCCCCACACACCTTTCCGTCCCAGGCCTCCCGGCCACCCCTGCCCCGCCTAGAGGACCGCCAGCCAAACCGCGCACCTTCCCCCTCCCCCGTCCCTGGGCAGGACGGGTAGTCCTTTCTTCTCTTTCAGGAGGGGTGAGGGGTGGAGGTGGACCCCAGCTCACACTGCCAACCGGTCTGTGCAGAGCCTTGCATTTGTGGGGCCCTGCTCTCCTGACACTGTGTCCCCAGTGTTCCCTCCTCTTCAGCGCCTCAGACATCCCACAGGCCATCTATTGCTCCTGCCGAGATGGCGCACCGAGGCTCCCGTCCCACAGGCTGCCCTTCCTGCCATGGAAATGGGCGAACGGGGCCCGTGGGCAGACAGGGCCCCGAGTGGGAGCCCCTTCTCCCCTTCCAAGGGCCCTCGGGAAGAAGGATTGCACAGCATTTCCGAGCAAGCGAGGATAAGAATGTAGCCCCGCCCTCCTGGGCCCCTAGCCTTCTTTCCTTCTACAAGCTAATTTATTGTAGCCATCTCAGTTGCCAACACGAGCACCCTGCCAGTAACGGGGCGGCCTGGGCCACAGTCCTGCCTCAGGTGGCCCAGCCATTGAGCACCAGCCCCCAGAGGCCCACGCAGCCAGCCACCTTTTTGGGGGTTGGTTGCAAACCAACTGAGTGGGGAATGGGTGCTGGGGCTGCCGGGCGTGAGGGCGCCTGTGTGCCCAGCTCAGTGCCAAAGACGGGTCAGCCAGGGGAACTGTCTCTGCAAAGCCAGCACCCACCCAAGAGGGAGACCCCACCACAGCCACCACCGCATGTGCCTTTCCAGGCCCTCGGCCCTCTGGCCGGGGGGGCCTCCCTCAATCCCTCAGTAAAAGCCTCCCACAGAAAGTGCAGTGCCGTCTCCTAGCCTCTTTGTGGCGCAGGGCTTGGGGGAGAGGTGGGCGGGGCATCAGGTCACCTGGGGTGGAAGGACTCACCTTGACCTCCACCCAAACACACAGCTCGGCATGTTCTCCAGGGGACGTGCCGGGGAGGGAGATTTAGCAACATCTCCCAAACACACTGGTTGAGCGCAAGCCGGAGTCTGGTGCGAGTCTGCGCAGAGTGCTGGGGCGGAGCGGAGGGGACTGAAGCCCAGAGCCTGCAAGAGGAGCTTGGAGAGAGCTACTCTGGGAAAGCGGCCGGCTGCAAAGCGGGCAGGGGCAGGCGGCCACGGAGGAGGACGCGTCCTGACACGGCTGGCCGAGGGGCGGCAGGGAAGGATGGTTCTAGACCTTCTAGGAGGAGAGAAGGCTTGTGCAAAAGTCCAGAGGTGAATCAGGAGCCAGACGCAGGACGTCAACGTGACGCGGAGGGCAGACAAGGGGAGGGGCTGGGGACGTACTTGGGGAGCCCCCACTTAACTTGGAGGCGATGAGAAGCCACAGAAGGGTTTTCAGCAAGATGGCGGGAGGCCACACGCAGCTACTTCTAGCAGGTGTGTGCAGGCCTGTGCGGAAGGAGGCAAGAGCGCACAACTTGGTCCCTGCCCCCTGCTGGTAGCCAGGGAAATGGAGTGGCCATTGCGGCAGGGTAAGCACGGGGCTCCCATACCGCCCAGCACGTCCACCCCGGGCTTAAACCCAGGCAAACTGAAAACAGGCGTCCAACCAAACACTTAGATGTGAACGTTCATGAGGTGCTGTTGATGACAACCCAAAACCG
>NC_043717.1:109888781-109918599 GCF_006229205.1 Suricata suricatta
CCGTCCGGAAGGGGCAAGTCCACGGCAGACGGGCGGTGCCGGCGGCTGGGGGGCGAGGGGTAGGAAATGGAGAGTGGCTGCATAAGGAGTATGGGGTTTCCTTTCGGGGCGATGTTCTGGAACTGTGCAGGTGACGGTGACACGTCGTTGTGACTGGGCTGAAGGCCACTGTATTGTGCCCTTTAAAAGGGCAAATTTTAGGTCATGTGAATTTCACCTCAGAAAATAGATCTAGGGGCGCCTGAGTGGCTCAGTCAGTTAAGCGTCCGGCTTCGGCTCAGGTCATGATCTCACAGTTCGTGGTTTCGAACCCCACGTCAGGCTCTGTGCTGACAGCTAGGTCAGAGCCTGGAGCCTGCTTCGGATTCTGTGTCTCCCTCTCTTTCTGACCTTCCCCTGCCGGTGCTGTCTCTCTCTCTGTCTCTCAACAGTAAATAAAAACATAAAAGAAAGAAAATAGATCTATAGATAATACATGATAGATACAATGATTGATTGATTCATTCATTGATGGTAGCTAGATGCTGCATGATTGATAGGTAATAGATGATATATACAGAGAGATGACAGATGATAAAGGCAAAAGCACTTAAAGCACCACTTAAGGGGCCCAGGCAAGATGTACTAACCCTTGAGATCCCAGTCATGTAAGAGTGAGATTAGAAGAAAGACAAGAAGGGGCGCCTGGGTGGCTCAGTCAGTTGAGCGTCTGACATCGGCTCAGGTCATGATCTCACGGTTTGTGGGTTCGAGCCCCGCATCGGGCTCTGTGCTGACAGCTCAGAGCCTGGAGCCTGGTTCGGATTCTGTGTCTGCCTTTCTCTCTGCCCCTCCCTGGCTCATGCTCTGTATCTCTCTCTCCAAAATAAATAAGCATTAAAATGAAGAAGGAGAAGGAGAAGAAGGAAGAAGGAGGAGGAGGAGAAGAAGAAGAAGAGGAAGAAGGGCTCGGGCTTGGGCGGCCAGGTGGGTGACAGCGGCCCCACTGAAGGAGGCACCGGAGGTGACTGAAGAGACAAGGACCTGGGGAGGAGGTGCTCAGCGTTTCATCTGGGGGATGCGAGCTAGTCTACATGTAACCTGAATTTAGGGATTAGGACCTATTCCTCATCCCAGGAGAGGAGCTGCTCCCCCTTTTATTCCCAAGATTTTTTACGTTTTGCCTACCTGATAATAAATCCTTTTTTTTTTTAACTTGCAGAGCTAGGCTGGTTGTGTGGTCCGCCACCAGACCATGATTGATACAGATGGAAAGAGACATGCGGGCGAATACCGTCCGACAGGAAGTTAGTGGAGAGAAATGAACATCGCACAAAGTAGACCTCAGGGCACAAATCATTATTAAGAATAAAAGAGGTCACTGCATAATGATTAAAGAAATAATTCATTCAAAAGCATTAACCGTTAACATGTGTGCACCTGCCTAATGGCAGAACCTCAAATGTATATCAAACAAAACAGTAGCACAGTACAAACAAAAATTAATAAATTAGTAAATCTGCCACAATAAATTATGCTTATCATTACACTTGGTAACGCAAAGAGACAAAACTTGTAAGACTAAAGGCACCTGGGTGGCTGAGTCCCCTAAGCTCTGACTTTGGCTCAGGTCATGACCTCAAGGTTCATTGGTTCTAGCCCCGCGTCGGGTTCTGTGCTGTCAGCACAGGGTCCACTTCAGATTCTCTGTCCCCCACCCCCAACCTCCCCTCTGTCGAAAATAAACATTAAAAAAATAACTCGTAGGGGCACCTGCGTGGCTCAGTCAGTTGGGTGGCCAACCTTGGCTCAGGTCATGATCTCACGGTTTGTGGGTTCAAGCCCCACGTCAGGCTCTGTGCTGACAGCTAGCTCAGAGCCTGGAGCCTGCTTCCGGTTCTGTGGCTCCCTCTCTCTCTGACCCTCCCCTGCTCGTACTCTGTGCCTCTCTCAAAAATAAACATTAAAAAAAATTTTTTTTTTTAAAAGTAAGAACTTGTAACACTATAGGAAAAATTGAACAAGTTTCATTAATGGACATTCCAAAGCTAGAGACTACATCCTTTTCAAGTTCACCTTGAACATTTACTAAAACTCATCATGTCCTAGGCCACAAAATGAACCGCCACAAATGCTAAAAGAATTGATATTGTACAAATAATATTCTCAAACTGTGATAGAATAAAATCGTAAGTCAATAATACAACTACGTACTCCCATATATTGGGAAATCTTAATGTACAAATGTAAAGTTTAACATACACTTGCAACTAACTGACTGGCGCAAGAAGAATTATAATGAAGATCTAAAAGCGGAAGTGAGCGACAGTGAAAATACCGCAGGTGAAAACCTAGGGGATGCCGCCCAAGCAGCACTCCGGAGGAACTCTGCAGCCTTGAAGAGCATCAGAGAACACAACTCAGGAAGCTAGAAAAACCACAGTAGAATAAACCCTAAGAAAGTAGACAAAAGGAAATCACAAAGATAGCAGGAATTAATGAAACAGAATAAAGAGAGATCAATAAAACCAAAAGTTTGTTCTCTGTAATTCATAAAATAAACAAGTCTCTGGCCAGAATGAAAGGAGAGAGGCTCCAAGGAAACTGATAGGAAGGAAAACAGGGATGTGGCCACAGTGCATCAGCCATTCCGGTGCTTCGGGGGCTCTGGGTAAAGTTAGGCGTGTGAGCACCTGGGGAGTCCCTGCTGGACAAACGCGGTGCAAGTGACAGGAAGGGGATGACCAAGGTGGAAAGGAATAAATTCATCACAGAAAATGGGAGGGGTGCCTACCAAGAATGTTTTAGAAGCTAGAGAGCAGGTGGAGTAGTAAGTAATTTAGGAGGCATGAGATGGCTCGGAAGAAAATATATATTTATCTTTGGTTGGGGCGGGGGCTGGATTGAAAATCTGTTTAGGAAGCTGCTTGATCTTAAATACACGCAAACACACACACATATAAAGTTGTGGGGCGCCTGGGGGCTCAGTAGGGTAAATATCAGCCTCTTGATTTCCACTCAGTCCTTGATCTTGTGGAAGGTGAGATCGAGTCCCCACGTTGGGCTCTGCACTGACAGCAAAAAGGCTTGCTTCGGATTCTCTCTCTCTCGATAAATAAATATTTTTTAAATAAAATAAAATAAAGGGGCACCTGGGTGGCTCAATGAAGGATCTGACTTTGGCTGAAGTCGTGATCTCACCATTCCAGGGGTCCATCTGCACATCGGGATCTCGGCTGTCAACTCTGATCCCCACCTCTAGTTAGAATGGAAGGCCTGTGGAAATGCAAACTAAGGTCATGGTTGTTGGGGCCCAGTAGGCAATAATAACCCTCAAACAATATTGTGCCTCTTGGGCCGCACATATGGCTTCTGTTCATCCTATGATTTACTTTATTTTCTGGGAGTGAACATAATCCTCGCCCAAAAGATTTGCTTAAGGCTGTAGGGAGTGAACATAATCCTCTCCCAAAAGATTTGCTTAAGGATAAGCATCTCACCCTTGAATAATTAATGCAGGGCGTTAAGGAATGTATATCTCCTCACAGAACTCTTCAGACCTATCATATGTTTAAAACCAGGCTATCATTAGGGGATTCTTTTTGCAATGACTTAAACCTGTTACTTACTGATAAGAATGATGTAATCACCCAGGGTATATAAGACCCGGGCTATCTCAATAAAAGGAGTGTCCTTTTTTACCAACCGCCATCCACGCTCTCTCTCGTCTGTCTTGTCTTGTTCGTCTTCTTTCTTAGAGATATTTTTGCTGATACCAACCCCCTCCTCGGGACCTTTCGACTGTGGTGCGTGGGCTGGTCCCCCACACATGGTGAAATATCCTTTTATTCCCACGATTGGCAGAAATGAAAAAGTCTGAATGTCCTGAGTATTGGCAGTGATGTGGGGCAGCAGGAACTCTGACGGAGGGGGGCGGTGCCACAGCGTAAACTGGTAAAGCCACTTTGGAAAACAATCTGTCATCATCTAGTAGACTTAAGGAGGTACGTGCGGATGATCTGACAGTGTCGCCTGGGCACTTCCCGGAGAAGCTCCCTTGCAAATAAACCAGACGCGCTTACAAATGGGTCACGGCAGCCTCGCTTGTAACAAGCCGAAGCCAGAAACCAGCCGGGCATCCAAGGGCAGCATAGACACGGTATGTTAGAGTCACGTGACAGGAAACTACTCAGCAGAAGAGTCCCATCCTGCACAGGGACCATGCTAATCTCTGTACCATTCCAATTTTAGGGTCCGTGCTGCCACAGCGAGCCCGCAGCGGTAAGAGTGAGGAAAGTGCAGCTCTATGCAGCAGTGGGGACTCTGTCACAAATGCCATATGGAATTAAAGTGACAAGTTACAGAAAATTATACCAGGTACGATTCCATTTATATGGAGTTCAGAATATACACAACTATTTACGGGTAATTGATACTTGGGATAAGTTTTCCTCTGAAAACAAGGAGGGACGCCTGAGTCGGTAAAGCATCCAACTTCGGCTCAGGTCACGATCTCACAGTTCGTGGGTTCAAGCCCAGTGTCGGCCTCTGTGCTGACAGCTCAGAGCCTGGAGCCTGCTTCAGATTCTGTGTCTCCCTCTCTCTCTGACCCTCCCCTGCTCACGCTGTCTCTCAAAAATAAATAAATGTAAAAAAAATTTTTTTAAGGAAAACAAGGAAAGGGCAGTGGTTGCCTCCACTGAGGGGGGAGGGGGAAGGGGGAGGGGCACTTGGGGCCGCGGAGGCTTTGGGAGCACAATCCTCCAGGGGATGGTGGGGACGCAGGTGTAACACTTTATTGGCATTCTCTAGACAGTTCGTAGAACGGGGGTGTCTTCTTGCGTACGTATTACATTGGATAAGATGAAACTGCCATTTTACAAGTCGCAAATAGCTAGAGATTAAGCAATTTCATCGGCTTTTGACCCACCAAATTTCGTAATAGTAAAACCAAAAAGTTTATCCCAATAAATGCAAAATTGTGATGAAATGGTCATGCTCCTAATGAAATACTATTTATCAAAAAGTAACTCAAAGTAGAAAAATTCATCCAAAAGTTCACATGGAATCTCAAGGGAACCCAAGTAGCCAAAACAATTCTGAAAAAGAAGCACAAAGTTGGAGGAGCCACACTTCCTGACTTCCAAACCTGCTGTAGGAACCGAAATTGTGTGGTGTGGCAGGAAGACAGGCAAACAAACCGACAGAACAGAATACAGACCTCGGAATAAATCCTCACAGATACGGCCCAATGATCTTCGACAAGGGAGCCAAGACGGTTCAGTGGGGGAAAGGATGACCTCTTCCACAAACGGCGCCGGGAAGCCGGACACCCACATGCAGAAGAATGAAATTGGGCCCTTATCTGACATCACACACACACACACACACACACACACACACACACACACACACACGTCAATCCAACACCGCTGCAGGCCTAAATGTAAGGCCTAAGACGATAAAACTCCTGAGGCGCCTGTGTGGCTCAATCGGTTGAGAGTCTGACTCCTGATTTTGACTCAGTTCATGATCTCAGGGTCATGAAATTGAGCCCCTGCTTAAGATACCGTCTCCCTCTTTCTCTGCTCCTCCCCCACTCATGCACACACACCCTCTCTCTCTGTCTGTCTCGGTCTCTCTCTTTATATATTTTTTTTAATTAAAAAAAAATAGTGGAGCGCCTAGGTGGCTCGGTCTGCTAAGTGGCCAACTCTTGATTTTGCCCTCAGGTCATGATCTCACAGTTCATTGACTTACAGCCTCATGTCAGGCTCTGTGCTGACAGCACGGAGCCTGCTTAGGATTCTGTTTCTCCCCCTCTCTCTCCCCCTCCCCTGCTCTCTCTAGTTCGATCTCTCTCTCTCTCTCTCTCTCTCTCTCTCTCTCTCTCTCTGTCTCAAAATATAATGAATAAACTTAAAAAGAAACAGAAAATATCAGGCCTTGGCAAGGATGTGAAGACATTGGAAATGTGTGCACTGTTGGGAATTATAACAGTGTAGGTGCCATGGAGGTTGCTGAAAAAAATGAAACTAGAACTGCCCATATGGCCCCACAATCCTGCTTCCAGATATGTATCCAAAGGAATTGAAAACAGAGATTTTTGTACATCCATGATCGTGGTGGCACTATCCACAATGGCCAGCGTGACCATCGCCAGCTGACGAGTGGATGAACAAAATGTGGTCGATCCATATGAGGCAGCACTACTGTACCTTAAAGAGGAAGGAAATCCTGTTATATCGACTGCACGGACGAACCTTGAGGACAAGTGAAAGAAGCCAGCCACAAATGACGATTACTACATGATTCCACATCCACGGTGTATCTAAAGTAGTCAAATTCATAAAAACGGAAAGTAAAATGATAGGTAGGTGCCAAGGGCTGCCCGGAGCGGGGGGGCAAAAGGAGAGTTGCTTAATGGATGTAGACTTTCAGCTTTGTAAGACGCAAGTTCTGGACATCTGTTTCACAACGATGTAAGTGTACTGAGCACCTAAAATGGTTTGGATGGGAAGCTCTATGTTACGAATTTTTTACCACAATAAAAAAAATGGACTCAGGAAAAAGCAGAAAACCTGAACAATCCCATAATTATTTTTAAAAATTGGATCAGTAGTTTAAAATGTACGGACAGGGCTGCCCGGGTGGCTCAGTTACTGAAGCGTCTGATCTTGATCGCAGCTCAGTTCATGATCTCACTGGCTCATGGGATCGAACCCCAGATAGGCCCTGTACTAACAGTGCAGAGCCTGCTTAGTATTCTCGGTCTCCCCCTCTGTCTCTGTCCCTCCCCTGCTCATTCTCTCTATCTCTCTCTCAAAAATAAAATAAACATTTTTTAAAGTTAAAATGTATGGAAACAGGGGCAAAAGACCGCAAAAACAAGGTTTATAGATGAATTCTATGAAATCTTCAAGAAACTAATAAGTCTCTCTCAGATAAATCGTTCCAAGGATCAAAAAAGACAAAATGCTCTCCCAACACATTTTAAGAGGCCTCTATACCAAACTCAATGAGGATAATACAAGATGAAAGAAAAAAAAGAAAGAAAGAAGAAGAAAGGAAAGAAGGAACAAGGAAGGAAGGAACAAAGGAGGGGAGAGGGAGACAGAGTGAAATCGAGGACAGAAGAAAGGGCAATCCAGAAAACACCGCGACAAGGCTGAGTTTAGCCCAGAAAATGCAAAAGTGGTTTAACATTAGAGAATCAATTAATGTGACTTACCATCTTAGATGAAAGGAAGAAAATCCTGTCACCATCTCAATGCACTGAGGAAAAGCATTCGATTAGACTTGAACACATAGCAAACTAGGAACGGACAAGAGCCCCCTTACTCTCATAAACGTGTCTAGCAACCCTCCACAGACATCATCCGTGACGATTAAATTGAGACCACTTCGTCTGCTTTCATTCCATGTTGTACTATTCAGGGAAGTAAAGCGAAAAAACGAAAGTATAGTTAAAAGAACTGGAAAATGGGAGAAGATATTTGCAAATGACATCAGATAAGGGTTAGTCTCCAAAATCTATAAAGAACTCACCAAACTCAACACCACACACACACACACACACACACACACACACACAGACACACAGACACACAAATAACCCAGTGAAGAAATGGGCAGAAGACATGAATAGACACTTCTCCAAAGAGGACATCCAGATGGCCTACAGGTACATGAAACGATGCTCAACATCACTCATCATCAGGGAAACACAAATCAAAACCACACTGAGATACCACCTCACGCCGGTCAGAGTTGCTAAAATGAACAACAGAAGAAACAGGTGTTGGTGGGGATTCAGGGAAAGGGGCATCTTCCTACACTGTTGGTGGGAATGCAAACTGGTGCAGCCGCTCTGGAAAACAGTCTGGAGGGTCCTGAAAACAATTAAAAATAGAACTACCCTATGACTCAGCAATTGCACAAGTAGGTATTTACCCAAAGGACACAAAAATACTGATTCGGAGGGGCATGTGCACCCCTGTATTTATAGCAGCGATATCAAGAATAGCCAAATCATGGAAAGAGCCCAAATGTCCGTCGACTGATGAATGGATCAAGAAGATGTGGTATATATACACAATGAAGTACTACATGGCAATGAGGAAGAATGAAATCTGGCCATTTGCAATGACATAGATGGAGCTAGAGAGTATAACGCTAAGCTAAATAAGTCATTCAAAGACAAATGCCATGTGATTGCACTCATATGTGGAATTTCAGAAACACGGACGCCTGGATGGCTCAGGTGGGTGAGTGTCCCACTTCAGCTCAGGTCATAATCTCATGGTTCCTGAGTTCAAATCCCGTGTTGGGCTCTGTGCTGACAGCTCAGAGCCTGGAGCCTGCTGCAGATTCTGTGTCTCCCTCTCTCTCTGCTTCTTCCACCACTCACACTCTGTCTCTGTCTCTCAAAAATAAATAAACATTAAAAATTAAAAAAAAGAAAGAAACAAAACAAGTGAACATATGGGAAGAGAGGAAAAACGAAACAGGGAAACAAACCATAAAAGACTCAACGATAGGGGCGCCTGGGGGGCTCAGTCGGTTAAGCGTCCGGCTTCGGCTCAGGTCACAATCTCAGAGTTCGTGGGTTCGAGCCCTGCGTCGGGCTCTGTGCTGACCACTCACAGAGCCTGGAGCCTGCTTCAGATTCTGTGTCTCCCTCTCTCTCTGACCCTCCCCTGCTCGCACTGTCTCTGTCACTCAAAAATAAATAAAAACTATAAAAAAAAAGACTCAACGATAGAGAACAAACAGGGTTGATGGAGGGAGGGAGGTGGGGGATGGGCATTCGGGAGGGCACTTGCTGGGACGAGCACTGCGTACTGTATGTAAGTGATGGATCATTGGTTCTACTCCTGAAACCAACATTACACTATGTGTTAACTAACTAGGGTGTAAATTAAAATCTGGAGGAAAAAAAGGGACTGGAAAAGAAGAAAGAAAATAATCCCTGGCAGCAGATGACATGACTGTATAAATAGGAAACAGAATCCATAAAAGAAATCCAAAAAGAACTACCAGACGTAATGCCAGCAGAATAATCAGAAAGTAAATTAAAAGGAAGACATCATTTATAATGCTATAATACATCCAACACATGATTCACAAATCCTTTGGGTAAATATGTTTTTAAAGGACCTTATTAAATAGAGATACACTATGTTCATCGATGGGGAAACAACATTTTAGAGGTAGCTAGTCTCCAAAGGGATTCCAAATTCAATCAAAATCTCTGGTTACCCCTTCGAAAAAATCCCAACAGTTTTTCCTGGAACTTGACAAACTATTTCCTGAACTTTTAAGGAAAACTAAACGGTCTAGAATAGGCAAGAAAAATTTGAAAGATGAGGAGGAGAAGGAGCAACAAAGTGAGGGGGAGAGTGAACAAGAAGGAAAAGTAGAAAGAGAAGAGAACGAAGCTTTCAAGCTTTAGTAACTGTAACAGGGGTCGAGAACTGAACAGAAAGGACAGGCTTGGGACAGAGCGAAGGGCCTGCCGCACGCACGGCAGTGGAGCCGGATGAGCTGACCGCGGGCGCGAGGAGGAACGCCCCCCCCGCCCCCCCCCCCGTGTGGGCACGGCCCCTCCCTCGCACCACATGCAAACAAGCCCACTCCAAATGGATTAAAGAATACCTGAATATGACAACCTATAAAAATATATTTAGAAAAGAGACCCAGGAGGACATTTCTGTGACCTGGGGTAAGGGAGGATTTTCTTAAGCAAGACAAAAAAGGACAAACCATAAAAGAGAAGATGGATAAACGCAATTACATCTAAATTAAGACCTGTTTATCAAACCATTCCCAGAGCAAACCGAGAAGATAAGTAACAGGCATGGAGAAGACATAACAGACCAGACCAAGCACCGGCATCCAGAATATATAAAGAATCCCTCAGAATAGTAAGGAAAACATAACCTACATCAGAAACGCTGGCAAAGACAGGGTCAGACATCTTGCAGATGAGGAAACACAGAGCAGCTCAGCGTCACTGGCGGTGGGGGAACGCCAAAGCCCGGCGAAGCGGCACCAGCTCAACCCCACTGCATCGACAGGAAGTATTAAGCAAAAGCCTAAGTGTCGACAAGGCAAACAGGAATCAGTGTCTGTACAGTGGCGGTGGCGGTGGCGTGTGAGACACCAGCTTGGAACAGGACTCCTTCACGCGTGCACACGGCCTGGGGCCCGGTCAGCCTCCTGCCAGCATCCAGAGAGCCTGGCGCTGGGCAAGGAGTCGGCGGCGCTGGGCAAGGAGTCGGCGGCCCTGGGGCACCCGGACCAGCGGCGGCTGCCTCCCACAGGGACACTGATAGATGCTGGACCCAGGAGGCGGCGGCGAGGGGCAGGGGCCCTCTCCAGAAGGAAGCTACGGCACGATTCCCTTTCTATAAGATTTCAAGCTCACAAAATCTGGAAACATCCTCCACGGTGGCCACCAAATTCAGACTTGGGGCTACCTGTCATCTGCTCAGGATGAGGATGGGACCTTGCAGGCCATATGCACACAAAGCTATTAAAAATTGTGTGGCACGGGGTGCCCGAGTGGCCCAGTCGGGTAAACCGCCAATTTCGGCTCAGGTCGTGATCTCACAGTTGGCAGGCTCCGGCCCCTCGTTGGGATCTTTGCTATCGGCATGGAGCCTGCTTTGGATCCTCTGTGCCCCTCTGTCTCTAACCCTCCCCTGCTTGTGGTCTCTCTCTGTTTCTCTCAAAAATAAATAAATAAACTTGGAAAAAATTGTGTTGCGCCACTACAGATTTATTTTCTTCTGTGGAAAGGTAGGAAAAATGTCCCCACTGCTGAGATCGGAGATGTCTTTCCCGAGGTCACCAAGGACACACAGGTGTGGGAGGTGCAGAGGCGGAGGGAAGGGTAGGGTTGGGCGCGTGGGCGCACTGGCTGGCTATGGGGCTGCTGAGGAACGAAACTTTCCAGTCCTTCCTTCAGAGCCCCTCCTGTTGTGCGCCCACACGGTCCCTCCCCAACAGCCTGACCCTCCCGGAGCTCCTAGATCACTCCCCGGCCCCCTTGCGGCCACCTGGCCGTCCCCGCCGGAGGACGCATAGCCGGAGGCAGTCACAATGGAGCACCTGTGCCCCACATCTGTGGGCCCTCAGATTCGGGGTCACTCACCTGCCCCGACGCGCCTGGTGTCGCTTCCAGCCCAGTGCCCCTGTCCCCTCGAGCTGAGCTTCTCACACTAAGACCCCAACCATCAGCCATCTCTTCTTGCCTCATAGGCCCTTCAGTCCTCTGGTCCCACCCTGCACCACCCACCACTCTGCCAACAGAAAGGGCCCAAGGGTCTCCTGGAAGCTCCTGCCTGCACTGCCTACGCCCATCGAACACTAGGTCTCCAGCATTCTGCCCCCTGAGCACATGTGGAGCGCACCCACCTCTCCGCAGGCCCACGGCCACCACTAGCCCACTTTCTCCCACACTCTCCACCCAGAGCCACCAGCTTACTCTTGTCCAAGTTCAAAGCTATGTTCAAGGTCATGGCAACTTTTGACGTAAGTCTAAGTTCTCTCTGATAGACTGACCTCTGCACCCACTTCAATAAAAACTATGCTTCAGGCAAGGGGAGGTAACTGTGGTTATATCACCTCAGGCCTGGCATCGAGCAGTCCTGATGCCCCCGGCTGCCTTGCTTCATGGTTCACGGCCATGTGGCCAGATGGTTAAGTGCAGGGGCCCTACAGTTGACTCTTGGCCTTGCCATTCACTAGCCCTGCAACTTTGTGCAAGTTTCCTAACATCTCATGCCTCAGTTTCTCCGCCTGTAAACTGGAGAAAATAAGTGTACCCCTTCTGGGGTCATCGTAAGGAGTAAAGGAGTTAACATACGCCCAACGCTGCGAGCAGCCCTGACTGTCAGGGGGACAGCAGAAGTAGCAGAAACGTGTGGTTCAAGGTCGGCCAGCTTGGATCTCACTTCCTCTGTGAAACTCTCCCTGGCTCCCTGAGCACCCCTAGACTTGGCGCCTCTCCGTCCCACGCACGGTGTCCTCCAGAGATGAGCTGTTCTGGCAGTGGAGCCCTGTCAGTTGGCACATAGCTGTGCCCCTGAGGGCCAGGACACCCTTGGATCAGGTGGCAGTGGGCTTTGTCTCTGAATGGTGCCAATGCGAGGCCCAAGACTGGCACCCAGTAGGCACTTAGTGGAAGGTTATGGAATGCCTGCATGCCCACCCACCCAATGGGAGGGCACTGCCCCGCTCTCACCTGCTCCAGCCAGGTGCCCGCCGCCCGCCCTCCGCTGTGCCCACCAAGGCCGGCAGAGGGCAGCAACACCCTGCCCTACACCGGCAGGCCCCGGGGCGGGCGGGGAGGGGCCGGGCAGCCGGGCAGGCCCCGCCAGAAGTCGGGTTGGGCGAGACTGCGTTGTGGGAAGGAGGCTGGGGCTGTGCTGGGGACACACTTCTGGGCTGCTCGCTGCTCTTCAACCCCTGCCAGCGGCCCACCCAGGTAGGCAGAAGTGGGACTGGCGAGGACGTGGGGTGCAAGGGACGCTGGGTCATGGGGCGCTGCCTTGGGGCATGCGGGGGTCTGCTGGAAGCCCAGGGGTCTGCAGAGCGCTCTCGCTGGATACGGCAAAAGCCATCAGGTACCCCGACCCAACACCTCTTGATGCCTTAGGGGCATGGCACCCCCTGAGGGGGTGTCCCTGGAGCTGGGAGGTGGGACCCCAGGCTTGTAAACCCCAAATGGGAAGGCTGGCGGGGCTGGGGGCAGGGCACAGGATAGGGAAGACGCCCGCCTGGTCCCCCACCCCCACAGCCACCCAACCGGCCAGGCCAGGTGTCAGCGGGCCCCACTGCCGCCACCTTGCCCTGAAGCGCACTGCTCCTGGAGAAAGCGGGGACCCCGCCCCGAGAGCACCTGCCCCCACGCCACGGCCCAGGGCCCCTGCTCTGCCACTTTAGGGTGCAGATGGTGCCCTGTGAGGTTGGCTGGAGAGCCAGCTGCCGCTCGCCACTCCCTTCCCACCCCCTTCTGCACCCCATGCAGCTAGAGGGGGGCTCTAGGCTCACCCTGGCCTGGTGTTTCCCCGGGCGAGGGGGAAGGGAACAGCTGGCCACCAGTTGCCACTACTGAGGCTGAGTGCCGGTGCCCGGGGACCATGCCCCCGCCCCGTCGTGCGCATCCTCTTTGCCTTGGCCCCCCTGCAGCAGCACCCTCCACTGGCACTGCCCACTACCATCATGCTGCACCTGGTGCACCTTCCCCAGTCCCCTGGGGCAGGGCTGGCCAGACACAGGTCACCTGCTCTCTGGCCAGTCTTATTCTGGGCCAAGGGGATGGGAGTGTTGAGGAAGGTCCCCTGGACGGGCTGCCTCTGTCAGCATCTCCCTGCCCCCAGCCTGGACAAAGGCAAGCATTGAGGGCCAGGACTGGCCCTTCAACCGGGCACCAAGGCTACCAAGGCTGAGGCTGGCATCGCACGGGCTCAGCACCCTGACCTTCCCGTGGGGGCTCAGTGGCCTGCCCTGTGCCCTTCACAGGGACTCGGGGGGCGGTACACAGAGAGGCACACGCTGGCTGGCACGGGGTGGGAGTGGGATGGGACTGGTTGTATGGGTCTCATTTTGCTGGCTCGAAGAAACCCTGTCCTTTGTCCCCAGGTCCCAGGGGGTGTCTCTATGGGGGTGGGGAGTGGCAGGGAGCCCCCTGGCCAGAGAAGCCCTGGGGGTGGTGAGAGCACCAGATCGTGAGTCCGTGGCCCAGGCCTGTGGACAGAGACGACATTGTTGCGGTGGAGGCGGGGCTGCCTTGGCCCGGCCACTATTGACAAAGCTGCCAGCTGTGGCGGAGCCCAGCCGCTGGGCCCTTGGCCCCCCTGGCCTCCCTGGCACCCCCCCCACCGGGACCAAGGCTCAACTGTCTCCCTCCTACTCAGGACAATGCCCCCCACAGCCGCCTTGTGCCCATCACCACTGCCCTGGGCCAGCTGAACTGAGGACATGTGCCTCCCTCGGCGCCACACTGCCCGGGAGACCCCTCTGTCGCTCCCCTTCGAGGCGGTAAGTGCCTGGGTCCCCTATCCACAGAGATGGTGCCGGCAAGGGACGAGGCAAGGTAGGCAAAGTGGTCCAGGGGAGCCTGGGCACCGGGCTCCGATGCACCGCGTCTCCGCCTCTCCACCCCTCACCCACACACCCTGGGCATGGCCGCCGATATCCCGGCTCCACAGGAAATGCCCCTGTCCCCAAGCCAGGCCTGACCTTCCTGTCTGTGTCCCTGAGATAAGGGACTCGGGGGCCTTCCTCAGGGCTCTGCCTCCAGCCGGCACGCCCGCCCAGGGGGCAGGCTCCCGTCTCTGCTGCCAAGCCGCAGGGCACCAAGTGACAGTGGGCAGGCTCCTGGAGGGCACATGTCGCCATGCCCAGCTGTGCAGGACCCCAGCCCAACTTCGGACCTGGCCTCTGTCCCCTTCTCTGTGGCTTTGTGCCCAGGGCACTGCCCGCTGAGCTGGCTCTTCCTGTGCATCTGTCACCTGGGCACCTGGCAGCACGGGGACCCGAGGTTGTTGACCAGGGGCTGGGTCGCGGGGGGGGGGTGCGCAGCAGGGGCCCCCACCAGAGCCATGGGAGGTAGCTTTAGCGTGAGCTCCGGATGCCTCCACGTGCATGGGGGTGGGGGTGCCCGGGCCTGGCTTCGACTCCGAGTGCCCTCTCCCCAGCCGAGCTCACCCTTCCCACGCCTGCACGTCAGTACCCCCAGGGAACAGGCCCCCCACTCTGCCCCTGCACCTCGTGTCTTGTCTCGGGGCTCCCCATTGCCTCCCCGAGTGCCCACTCTGCCTGGCTCCCAGGTGGCCGTAGCCCCTGCTCCGACCCCTCCCCGCGCTCGGTGGCACGGCCTGGCTGTCTCGGCCTGCGGTTCTCTGGCCTCCTCAGTTTCTCCCTGGCTCTCTCTCCCCTCTCCAGCAGTCCCTCTCCGCAAGGGCGAGGGTCCCTCTTTTTCTTTTTAATGTTTATTTATTGTTAAGAGAAAGCAAGAGCACAAGAGAAGGAGGGGCAGAGAGAGATAGAGAGAGAGAGAGGATCCAAAGCAGGCTCCCAGCTGTCAGCACAGAGCCCAACGCAGGGCTTGAACCCACGATCCTTGAGATCGCGACCTGAGCCGAAGTTGGGCGCTGAACTGACTGAGCCCCCCAGGCGCCCGCGAGACGGTCCCTCTTTACAGCTGGCCCTGCCTGCGCAGGGCTTGTTTTCTCTCCCCGCCCTCACGTGTCTCGGCTGTCCCCCACCTTGCCCCCAGACACAGAGACTTCCACCAGCCTTTGTTCTGTGTCTTTGTCCTCTTCTTTGTCATTTGCTCCCCTTCCCCCTTGCTGGCTGCCCTCTCCTTGGCCTCTGCTCATGTCTCCCCTTCAGCATGTCCTACTTCTCCCCTGCACTGCTCTCCTGCCCTTTCTTCTCTCTCCTTCTGTTACTCAGCCCACCCTCTCTCCGTCTCGTGGATACTCTGTCTGTGCCTCTTTCTGTTCTCTCTCTTTCTCTTTGCTCCGTGTCTCCCCATGTGTTTCTCTGCCCCCTTTTCTACGTCTCTCTCTTCTGGACTCTTCTCTTCCTCTGGTGCTCTCCCCACCCCTCTACGTCGGTGTCTTTCGCTGGCCTGACATGTGCGGGCGTGCAGTGCAAGGCTGGCGTCCACCCCCACCACGCCTCGCTCGGCTCCGCTCTCACCCCAGGTACGTGTCATGGCGCCGCGGCCTCCGCTGGGGCCCCGCCTCCTGCTCGTGCTGCTGCTGTGCCCCCGGCCGCCCCCGACTGAGGCGCATCGCTTCTCCGCGCCCAACACCACCTTCAACCACTTGGCACTGGCGCCCGACCGCGGCACGCTCTACGTGGGTGCCGTGAACCGCCTCTTCCAGCTCAGCCCAGAGCTGCAGCTTGAGGCCGCGGCCGTCACCGGCCCCGTGTTCGACAGTCCCGACTGCGTGCCCTTCCGTGACCCGACCGACTGCCCGCAGGCCCGGCTCACGGACAACGCCAACCAGCTGCTGCTGGTGAGCAGCCGGGCCCGGGAGCTCGTGGCCTGCGGGCAGGTGCGGCAAGGCGTGTGTGAGAAGCGGCGCCTCGACGACGTGGCGCAGGTACTGTACCAGGCCGAGGACCCTGGCGACGGGCAGTTTGTGGCCGCCAACGCCCCAGGGGTGGCCACGGTGGGCCTGGTGGTGCCGACGCCGGGCCGGGACCTCCTGCTGGTGGCCAGAGGCCTGGCGGGCAAGCTGTCAGCAGGGGTGCCGCCCCTCACTGTCCGCCAGCTAGGCGGGCCACAGCCCTTCTCCAGCGAGGGCCTGGGCCGTCTGGTGGTGGGCGACCTCTCGGACTACAACAACAGCTACGTGGGGGCCTTTGCCAATGCCCGCTCCGCCTACTTTGTCTTCCGCCGCCGGGGCGCGCGGGCGCAGGCCGAGTACCGCTCCTACGTGGCCCGGCTCTGTCTCGGTGATGCCAACCTCTACTCCTACGTGGAGGTGCCCCTCACCTGCCAGGGCCAGGGCCTCATCCAAGCTGCCTTTCTCACCCCGACTACCTTGCTGGGGGCATTTGCCGCGGGCCCCGGCACAGCACAGGCGGCCCTGTGCGCCTTTTCCCTGGCCGAGCTAGACGGGAGCATGGAACAGGCCCGTCGCCTTTGCTACACGGCCGGTGGCCGGGGCCCCAGCGGCGCAGAGGAAGCCGCCGTAGAGTACGGAGTCACATCTCGCTGCGTCGCACTGCCCCCCGTGAGTGCCCCTCTCCCCGTGGGCTTTGTGTGCCACCTTCCTGAGGTGGCCCTGTCTTGCCTGGCCTGCCTCTCTGTCTCTGTCCCTCCACGGTGCGTCTCGGCTCAAGGCAGGGACTGCCACGTGTAGCCCCGGGCTGTGGGTGGCTGCTGCTGTCAGGTGACGACCGCCTGCTTATAGGATACCCAGGAGGGACGGGCTCCTAGCTGCCCTCAGCCTGCTTCTCTTCGCCTTCATTCCTCTGCTGTGTGAGCTTGTCCTGCCCCGGGTCCAGGACCTGAGCACTCGTCCTTGGTCTCCCAGGGTTCCCTGGTCTCGCCCTCCAGCTGTGACTATCTGTGGGCCCTGGGGGGAGCACTTCCTGCCTCTTCCAGGAATCGATTCTCCGCTCCCTGTCCACCCAGGACTCCCCGGAGTCATACCCCTGTGGTGACGAGCACACCCCCAGCCCCATTGCTGGTCTCCAGCCCCTGGAGGCCAGGCCTCTGCTGTGGCTCCCGCAGCCCATCAGTGCCGTCGCAGGCCTGCAGACAGATGGGCACACGATAGCTTTCCTGGGGGACACCCAGGGTCAGCTGCATAAGGTGAGGCCCTGATGGAGAGGTCGCCCTAGCCCTGGGCCCCTGACGCCAAGGCCTCCGTGCTGCCCGGCTGGGCCCGGCCTCACAGGCTTGGCTGGGCGTGCCCATGCCCTGCTCCGGGACGAGGTACCTTCCGCCTCTCGGGCTGCGTCGTGCTGGCAGGTTGAAAGGCCAGGCCACACGCTGAAGGCTGGCTGGGTGCCGCCTCCTGGGATTCCTAGTTGCATGGCTTAGGATGATGGCCCAGGAACATCCTGGGCAGCCCCAGTTTCTCCAGCTCAAAGCAGGAGCCAATGGTCAAGGTGGGCAGGATTGCCAGGGGGATGGGGTGGGCGGTGCCCAGTTTCCAGAACCAGCCCATCCCCGGAGGTCTCTCCGAGGCCAACTCTTGCCTCCCCATGACCTGCTTTGCTCCCTGCAGCTGCCCTCCTACCCCTGGCACCCAAGCCCTTAGCCAAGGTGGCCAGGTGATGCTGGAAACGGGAGGTGACAGGCAGAGCAGCATGCCCGTGGAGCCACCCCACTTCCATGCATGGCCCAGCCTCCCTGGTCTGGCTCTATGGGAAAGGACGCTCCCTGGGAGCCCCAACCAAGGGGAGAGGACGTGCCCTGAGCGGCCGGCCTGTGGCCGTCTCGTGAGCAGGCCTTGTGGTCCCTCCAGGTCTTTCTCAACGGCTCCCAAGGCCAGGTGTACCACTCCCAGCAGGTGGGGCCTCCGGGCTCAGCCGTCAGCCCAGACCTGCTGGTGGACGGCAGCGGCAGCCACGTCTATGTCCTGACCACCGGGCAGGTGCGGCTTGTCCCCGGGGCAGGGAGGGCACACCCAGCCCGAGTCCCCACACCCACGACTCCCGTCCCTTGCTGCTCGTGCAGGTGGACCGGGTGCCTGTGGCTGCCTGTTCCCAGTTCCCTGACTGCACCAGCTGCCTGCAGGCCCGGGACCCACTGTGCGGCTGGTGCGTCCTCCAGGGCAGGTGAGTTCGATGCGACAGGTGGTGTGTGCCACAGGGTGCCCCCGGCGCCCTCCCTCCATCCCGCCCCATGCGGCCCAACTTGCTCGCTCCTCCTTTCCCAGCCCCACCCCCAGCCAGGTCTCCACCGGTGGTAACAAATCCTGCGGCAACCCTTCGTTCTGCAGCAGAGGCCCCCAAAGCCTGCCACTGACGGCGAAGCCGTGTCTGCTTGCCTCTTCCGCTTGTTTTTAATGTTTATATGTTTTTTATTTTTAATATTTTATTTATTTTTGAGAGAGAGAGAGAGAGTACAAGGGAGGAGGTAGGGAGGGGCAGAGGGACAGGGAGACACAGAGTCCAAAGACAGGCTCCAGGCTCTGAGCTGTCAGCACAGAGCCCCACATGGGGCTCAAACCCACGAACCATGAGATCATGACCTGAGCCAAAGTCAGACGCTCAAGTGACTGAACCACCCCTTAGCCCCTTCCTCAGCGCGCACTCCCTTCCACTCCCCCTGAGCCCCACACGGCGGGCGAACGGGCCCTGTCCCCCAGGTGTGCCCGCAAGGGCCAGTGCAGCCGGGCGGCCCAGGCCGATCACTGGCTGTGGAGCTTCGGGGACAGCCGCTGCCCGCATGTGCAGAGCCTGCTGCCGGCCCACCGCCCTCGCCAGGAGCAGGGTCCGGTAAGCTGCCTGCCGCCACCTGCCTGCGGGGGCAGTCTCCAGGCCGCACTGTCCTCCCGTCCTTCTGCCTCTGCCCCCGCCCCCCGCTGCCCTGGCGGCGTCTCCTTAGCCAATCCCCCCCACCCCCGAGAAGCCCCTGCCCGCTCAGTTCCCCTTGTGTGCATCCCAGGTCACCTTGTCTGTCCCTCGGCTGCCCACCCTGGCCATGGATGAATACTTCCATTGCGCCTTTGGGGACTACGACACTTTGGCCCACGTGGAAGGGCCCCACGTGGCCTGCATCAGCCCTCCCCCAGACCAGTTGCCTCTTAACCCTCCGGGCACAGGTGAGGGGCCCCTGGGGCAGGGGGTTGGGGGCTGGCGCAGGAGCTGCAGGGGTGGAGCCACATGCCACATGCCACACCCCGCTCCTGCCATCCCCTCCCAGACCACGTCACCTTGCCCCTGGCTCTGATGTTTGAGGATGTGGCTGTGGCTGCCACCAACTTCTCCTTCTATGACTGCAATGCTGTCCAGGCCTTGGAAGTGGCTGCTCCGTGAGTGCAGGGCCTGGCCGCCGGGCAGGGGTGACAACTCCCCACGGAGCCCAGCCTGACAGCCCCCCTGCCCCTCCAGGTGCCGTGCTTGTGTGGGCAGCCTCTGGCAGTGCCACTGGTGCCCACGGAGCAGCCGCTGCGTGCATGGAGAGCACTGCCCAGAGGGCGAGGTGACCATCTACAGTGCCCAGGAGGTGGGTGGGCCCAGCCCCCAACCCCTGCTGTGCCCTGCCCTGGGTCCTTCAACTTCCAAAGGGCTAGACAGTCTCCCTTCTGCAGGTAGATGTCCACGTGCGTGGTCCACAGGCCTGTCCCCAGGTGGAGGGCCCAGCAGGTCCCCTCCTGGTGCCTGTTGGTTGGGAGAGCCATCTGGCCCTGCGCGTGCGGAACCTTCAGCATTTCGGAGTGAGCAGGGGATGGGGATGATGGCGGTGGGGTGGCTGCCGTGTCCAGGGTCCTGACAGTGTCCGCCCCCAGAGCTTGCCCGCCTCCTACCACTGTTGGCTGGAGCTGCCCGGGGAACTTCGAAAGCTGCCAGCCTCCCTGGAAGAGGTGGCCGGGGACGTGGGCCTCATCGACTGCCAGGCCCAGCAGGTATGTGGCCGCCCCACAGCCTCACCAGCCACCGCACACTTTCTGTAGCCCTCAGAGCACCCCCCCCCCCGCCTTGTCTCGAAGACTGTTCCAGGCCACCATGGTCCTGTTGTCACTCCCGAGGCCTGCTCTGTGTAGGCCCTGGGCATGCGGCAGGAACGTGGGGTCCACAGCCTCTGGCCCTGACTTGCAGTCTTGTGGGAGGTGTGGGCACGGAACAAAGGCACCCATTCTGGGAGGAGGGTCTGGGAGGAGACAGGGGCCAGGGGTGTCCTGAGTCAGGCGAGGCCTGACCCCACCCTCCACCCACAGTTCTACCCCTCCATGGCCCAGCAGGAGCTCCTGGTGCCCATCTATGTCACCCGGGGCAAGGGGCAGCGGCTGGACAATGCCCACACTCTTCATGGTGAGCTTAGGGGCTGCAGGGGGGTGGCACAAGGCAAGTGGCAGAGGGGATGTTCCTCAGTGCACCGCCTGGCCTTCCCTAGTGACCTTGTATGACTGCGCCGTGGGCCACCCCGACTGCAGCCGCTGCCAGGCGGCCAACGGAAGTCTGGGCTGTCTGTGGTGCGGCCACGGGCGGCCCACCTGTCGCTACGGTCCCCTATGCCCCCCCGGGGCCGTGGAGCTGCTGTGTCCCACCCCCAGCATTGACGCAGTGAGCCCCCAGCTCCTCTGCCCCCCCCCCTGCCCCAGGGCCCACCCTCCCACCTCCTCCCCACCTGCCCTGCCATGCTCTCCATTCTTCTGACCCCATCTGGGTCAGACCGGCCTCCGCCCTAGAGGCTCTGTCCCGCCTCAGGCTGGTCAGCAGGCTGGGCACCCCCACTGCAGGTTAGATGTGGGCTCGGGACACTCCATTGTCACCCTTCCTTGCTGCAGATCCAGCCCCTGACCGGGCCCCCTGAGGGTGGTTTGGCCCTCACCATCTGGGGCTCCAACCTGGGCCGGGACTTTGCTGAGGTGCGAGACGCCGTGAATGTGGCTGGCCGGCCCTGTAGTCCTGAGCCCTCCCTCTACCGCACCTCTGCCCGGTGAGGCGTCCTAGCTGCATGGGACTGAGGGATGCCCTCCCGGGAAGGCCATCTGAGAGCGGCTACCCGGACAGAAGGGAGGCTTGTAGGCAAGGAATGTGGGCCTGGGTCACATGCACCAAAGGAAGATGAGCCAGGGGAGGGAAGGAGAGGGGAGCTGGCAGTGAGCCGGTGGAGGGGGCAGGTTCTGGGCAGCCCAGTGGCCAATGAGCGGCCCCCAGGTCCTGCTGAGGAAGGGTCTGACCAGCCACTGGGCCTTCGCCCCCCAGGATTGTGTGTGTGACATCCCCTGCCCCCAGTGGCACGACGGGGCCAATCCAAGTAGCCATTAAGAATCGGCCACCAGGCGTCTCAACCCAACATTTCACCTACCAGGTCAGTGCCCATGCCTGGGTGGTCCCCATGCAGGGTGATAGTAGGAGTGGGGGCCAGTAGGGCATGGGCGCGTGGGTGAGGCTTTCGAATTGACCTAGGAGGTCACAAAGGGCCGCCACATGGCCAGGAGGGGAGCCTCGGATCTGACTGTTTATTCAGGCCACTGAGTGGAGGACAGTGGTGGCATCTGTCCTGGCGGGAAGAGGGCAGTGAGGCAGCAAGCACAGAGGGTGCATGAGCACGTGAGCGTGTCTGGGACCGCCCGCAGGCATGGCTGGGGAGTGAGGGAGCACAGGGACGCCTCTGGGTGCTAGCTTGAACCCTGCCAGCCACTGGGGCTAATGCTAAAGCCAGGAAGCCAAGGGCTGGAGCAGGGGGAGGCAGGGCCGGGTTAATGTCGGGAGTTTCGTAGCACCCGAAGGTAGTGATTGGATCTCAGGGTTTAGAGCTCGGGGAGTGGGGGCCTGGGAGCTGTAAGCCGCGGCAGAGGAGGGGCAGAGATGCAGGGAGGAGGGAAGAACCTTCTCTGAGGGCCGGGCAGCAGAAGCCTGACACAGGCGTTCTGGAAGGAGGGTGTGGTCAGTGGTGACCAGGTGATAGAGCACAAGTGCCTCAGGAACCAAAGCCTCGGTAAGTGCCAGGCCAGGCTGCCATGGCTGTCCCAGCCTGCTCTGTCTCCCAGGACCCCATCCTGCTGAGCCTGAGCCCCCCGCGGGGCCCCCAGGCAGGGGGCACCCAGCTCACTATCCATGGGCAGCACCTACAGACAGGAGGCAACGTCAGCGTCTTTGTGGGCAGACAGCCCTGTCCCATGTGAGTGTCTCTCCACGTGGCCCCAAGGTGGCTACTGTCAGCTCGGGGCATTCCCTGCGGGCCTCACTGTCCCCTTGGGTACTGGGGGCAGTGGACTCAGGGCTCCCTAAGGGTCCCCGTCAGAGTCTAACGGAAACAGCCACTGTGCCCGTCCCTAGGGCCCTGTACCCCGCTGAGGGAAGTGATGTGGGTCTCTGGTGGGGTGGTCAGGCCCAGGCTAGAGCACAAGATGCCAGACCCCTCCCCACCCTGCAGCCGGGAGCCGGTGTGTCCTGAGGCCATTGTGTGCCACACCATGTCCCAGGCCCACCCGGGAGAAGCTGTGGTTCGAGTGGTGTTTGGCCACGCGCACCGCGCGCTGCCCGCCAGCGCCTTCCGCTACACTGCTGACCCCCAGCTTGTGTCGGCAGAGCCCAGCGTCAGCTTCCGGGGGTGAGGACCTAGTCCGATCAGGGTAGCCTCGGCACCGTGCTGGGGAGGCGGAGTTGGGCCGGGCTGCCCTCCCAGCCCCACCCCTGCTGACTGCAATCCCGGCACAGGGGCGGCCGGCTGATCCGAGTCAGGGGCACGGGCCTGGATGTGGTGCAGCAGCCCCTGCTGTCCGCGTGGCTGGAGGCCACAGCGGAGGGGCAGGCCGCAAGGGCCCAGCCCCCGGCCCCAACCCCAAGGAGGAGCTGCGGGGCCCCCCTTGCAGCCCCCCAGGCTTGTATCCAGCTTGAGGGAGGCTTGCTGCAGGTGAGTGCCCCACGGGCAGCCGGCGGGGCGGTGGGCCCGGGGAGGGAGGACGGGGAGGGAGGAGGGCCCCCAGGGAGCGAGCCAGGAAGCCGCAGCTCACCCCACGTTGTCTGGCCCGGGCCGCCTCCTAGTGCTCCACCATCTGTTCCGTCAACTCGTCCAGCCTCCTCCTGTGCCGGAGCCCTGCTGTGCCAGATGGGGCGCGCCTGCGGCGCGTCTTCTTCACCTTGGACAACGTGCATGTGGATTTCGCCAGCGCCAGTGGGGGCCAGGACTTCCGGTACCAGCCCAACCCCCGTCTGGCCCCCCTCAGCGGAGAGGAGCCCACCCGCCCCTACCGCCTCAAGCCGGGCAACGTGCTGGATGTGGAGGTGAGGGCTTCCGCCAGCAGCTCTGTGTGGGAACTGCGCGCGTAGGCTGCTGTCCTGGCTGCAGCCCCCGTGTGTTTCCCAGGGCCAGGGCCTCAACCTGGGGATCAGCAAGGAGGAGGTGCGCGTGCACATCGGCGATGGCGAGTGCCTGGTGAAGACCCTCACGCTCACCCACCTCTACTGCGAGCCGCCAGCCCGGGCCCCCCAGCCCGCCAATGGCTCCAGTACCCTGCCGCAGTTCGTGGTAAGGCGAGGCTCCGGGTGCAGAGGCGGCTGGACGGACGGAGCCCTGAAGGCCCACACTCAGGAGCCCCGTCCCCCCAGGTTCAGATGGGCAACGTGCGCCTGGCGCTGGGCCCCGTCCAGTACGAGACTGAGCCCGCCCTGCCCACCTTCTCCGTGGAGGCCCAGGCGGGCCTGGGCATGGGCGCGGCAGTTCTCATTGCCGCCGTCCTCCTCCTCACCCTCATGTACAGGTGAGAGCCCCCCAGCCCGGCACGCACGCCCCTGCGTGAACTTCCCCCTTCACCGGGGAAAGGTGGGGCCGCGACTAACACCTGCTCCCCGGGGCTGCAGGCACAAGAGCAAGCAGGCCCTGCGGGACTATCAGAAGGTTCTCCTGCAGCTGGAGAACCTGGAGATCGGCGTGGGGGACCAGTGCCGCAAGGAGTTCACAGGTGGAGTGGGGGCTGTGGGCAGTGGGGGGGCGGGCAGAGGGCCCAGCTGGACCTGAGCCCACACCTCCGGTGGCTCCCGGCCCGCAGACCTGATGACCGAGATGACCGACCTCAGCAGCGACCTAGAGGCCAGCGGGATCCCCTTCCTGGACTACCACACCTATGCGGAGCGAGTCTTCTTTCCGGGGCGCGGCAGCCGCCCGCTGCAGCCCGCACCCGAGGGGCCCGGGGAGGAGGGCCCCCGTGCCCCCGTGCGCCAGGGCCTGACGCAGCTCTCCAACTTGCTCAACAGCAAGCTCTTCCTCCTCACGGTGAGGGCTCTGCCGGTGGGCAGGGAGCCCTGGGGCCGGGCCGGGCTGGGCAGCTGGTGTGGGCGCGGAGGTGGGAGAATACTCAAGGCTCCCCTAAGTGCCGCCCCCACCGCCCCCGCAGCTCATCCACACCCTGGAGGCGCAGCCCAGCTTCTCCCAGCGGGACCGCTGCCACGTGGCGTCTCTGCTGTCCCTGGCGCTGCACGGCAAGCTCGAGTACCTGACCGACATCATGAGGACTCTGCTAAGTGACCTGGCTGCCCATTACGTGCACAAGAACCCCAAGCTCATGCTGCGCAGGTTGGCTTTGGCCTGACTGTGGGCCTGGAGGCAGGGGCAGCGGCTTCCCACTGAGCAGCCACCGCACCCCCCCCCCCGCCCTGTCCTGGGGTGAGCAGGGCCGGGAACCCCCAGGAGGCAGGCCAGGAAGCCACCCGTATGGAAGTAGATAGGCATCATTCCCAGGGACGCCGGCACAGGGGGATGAGAGGCGGGAGAGCTCTGCCTTCCCTCCTTTACCCACCTCAACCTGGGGATGGGGTGGCCCCGCAGCACCCCACCCCTGACCTAGGGTCGACCCCCTACAGGACAGAGACCATGGTAGAGAAGCTGCTTACCAACTGGCTGTCCATCTGTCTCTACGCCTTCCTGAAGGTGAGGGGCGTCCCAGATGACACTTCCTCCCCTCACTTCGTGTGTCCTCACTGACCTGGACCCCGATTCCCCCGGGGCCTCGGGCTACGAGGAGGCAGAAAGAGGGGCGGCGCGGGGTGGCGGCCTTGCCCTGGGGGCTGACACGGGCCTGTCCCGATGCTGGCAGGAGGTGGCTGGTGAGCCCCTGTACATGCTGCTCCGGGCCATCCAGTACCAGGTGGACAAGGGCCCCGTGGACGCTGTCACCGGCAAGGCAAAACGGACCCTGAACGACAGCCGCTTGCTTCGGGAGGATGTGGACTTCCGGCCCCTGACACTGACGGTGTTGGTGGGCCCCAGGCCTGGCGGGGCCGCGGGGAGCGGTGCGGTGCAGCGCGTGCCTGCCCGGGTGCTCGACACAGACACTATCACCCAGGTCAAAGAGAAGGTGTTGGACCAAGTCTACAAGGGCACCCCCTTCTCCCAGAGGCCCTCAGTGCATGCCCTAGACCTCGGTGAGAGAGCCCACCCAGCAGTCCCCGCGTGGGCCAGGCCCTGCCACGCTGCAGGTGGCAGACTCGGGGGCCAGGCTGCAGGCTAAGCGGCTTCCCTGCGTGCCCCTAGAGTGGCGCTCGGGCCTTGCTGGTCATCTAACCCTGTCAGATGAGGACCTGACTTCAGTGACCCAGAATCACTGGAAGAGACTCAACACCCTACAGCACTACAAGGTACCAGGCGGGTAGGGGCTGGGGGGAGGCAGGCCCCCATCTCGGGACCAGCCAGGGAAGGGGCCCAGCCTCTGCTCACGTCCCCACCAGGTCCCAGATGGAGCCACAGTGAGGCTCATCCCCCAGCTGCACAACGGAGGTGCCATCTCGCAGAGCCTGGCCCAGAGCTGCCTCCCGGGGGAGAGTGAGTCCTGTGGCCCACATGTGCCCATCTGCCCCCCCACCCCCAACCCCCGGAGCTCGAAGCGGGCGGGCAGCAGTCCTGTGCTGGCCGTCTGCCTTGTCTGCGTGTCCCGCATGTCTCGCCAGTGGGCAAGCCAAAGCTCTGGGCTGGGCCAAGGACCTGGGGCCGACGAGGGCGACGGCGTGTCCTGGTTGGGGAGCTCTGGGAGCCTGGGGTGTTGGGCTGCCACCCTCCCTACCTCTCTTTCCCTGCTCTTCCCGGAGTCCGCCACCCTGCCCCACCCGGCCAGGTGAGCAGGCTGGCCATCCCTGGCCGGTGGTGCGGGAGCGCGCACAGGGCCGGAGGACTGAGGCCGGGCTTCCGTGCCCTCAGACACGCCCATGCCGGAGGACGGTGAGGAGGGCGGGGTCCACCTGTGGCACCTGGTGAAAGCCACCGAAGAGCCAGAAGGGGCTAAGACCCGGCGTAGCAGCCTGAGAGAGCGAGAACGCGAACGGGCGCGGGCCAAGGCAATTCCAGAAATCTACCTCACCCGCCTGCTCTCCATGAAGGTTGGTGTGGCCGGGGAGCTTGCCCCGGGGGAGCCTCGTGGCTGGGAAGGCTCATGGAGGGGGGGCCCCCGACCGAGCTGTGGAGAGAGCATGGTCCCGTGAGGTAGAGGCGGGGTCCTACCCACGGATGGACCACGGCGCTGGCCCCCACGGCCCCTCCCACGCCTTCCAGGGCACGCTGCAGAAGTTTGTGGATGACGCCTTCCAGGCCGTCCTCAGTGTGAACAGGCCCGTGCCCATTGCCGTCAAGTACCTGTTCGACTTCCTGGACGAGCTGGCACAGAAGCATGGCATTGACGATCCGGAGACCCTGCACATCTGGAAGACTAACAGGTACCTTGCCCACTGTCCCCCGCCCCCGTGCAGATGAGACATGAAGTACCAGAGGGTTAAGGACATGGCCCAGGGTGGGGGCCACAGGGCCAGGAGAGGACCCCAAGCGTGGTGTCATCCACCCTAGATTTCCGGCCACCCCCAACACGCACCCGCGAGTCCCTGCGGAGCTGTGGTCCAGGCCCAGGCTGACGATGCCTGAGGCTGGCCTGTGTCCCCAGCCTGTTGTTGCGGTTCTGGGTGAACACCCTGAAGAACCCACAGCTCATCTTCGATGTGCGCGTGTCAGACAACGTGGACGCCATCCTGGCTGTCATCGCCCAAACCTTCATCGACTCCTGCACTATCTCAGAGCATAAAGTGGGTCGGGTAAGGGCGGAGCCGGCCGCTCAGCTGCCAGAGGGGTGCCAAGGAACGGCTTAGAGCTTTCCTGAGCGGGGCTGGGGTGGCAGCAGCGCCTAATGGGGGCCAGAAGGCGGGGGGTGGGTTGTGGAGAGAGCACCAGTGGTGCATTCAGGGTGACAGGGCCGGAGCTCCCCCACCTCCCGACTCAGGCCCACCCCTACCCGGAGCAGGACTCGCCAGTGAACAAGCTGCTGTATGCCCGGGAGATCCCTCGCTACAAGCAGATGGTGGAAAGGTGGGTGTCGGGCCACGGGGGCTGGGGGCCGGGGGCCCCCAGCGCCTAACCACGTTTCCCCTTCCAGATACTACTCGGACATCCGCCAGAGCTCCCCGGCCAGCTATCAGGAGATGAACTCGGCTCTGGCCGAGCTCTCCGGGGTGAGGCACAGCCCGGGGGAGGCACACCCCCTCCACGTTGGAGTGGGGGCAGGGGGGAGGGGGGAGGTTTGGGGTTTGAGGTGCAGGCTGGGGCTCAGCCCTCCACATGCTGCCCCCAGAACTACACGTCGGCTCCCCACTGCCTGGAAGCTCTGCAGGAGCTCTACCACCACATCCACAGGTATTATGACCAGGTGAGGCCCTTGGTGCTCGGGGGCGGGGGGGGGGGGGCACATCCCTAGGGCCCAAAGCAATGCCCCAGGATCCTCCCTATGGATGGAAGGCAGTGCCAATCTGGTTGGTGGGAGGAGGGCCCAGGTTGGGGAAGGAGCGTGGCTTCTGTCCCGATTCCTCGGGGAGGCCGGGGGCAGCCCCTGCTGGACCAGGCTGCCGCTGACATGGACACAGGACTGAGTGGCCCTGGGGGATGGGCAGAGGGCGGAGGCCTCAGGCAGGGCACCCTCCTCTGCCCCGGCAGATCATCAGTGCCCTGGAGGAGGACCCCGTAGGCCAGAAGATGCAGCTGGCCTGCCGCCTGCAGCAGGTAGCAGCCCTGGTGGAGAACAAGGTGACAGACCTGTGAGCTGGTCACCTGAGGACCACCGGCCTGGAGAGGAGCAAGGGGCACGGCCTACCACCGCCTGTCGCCGCAGTGCCTTAGGACCCCTGGATAGAGCCAGCAACCGAGGAGGGGGCAGCAGGGCATGGAAGGGGGCCGTGCCTGCCGGGTAGCTCCCTGCCACCTCTCCCACAGCCCACCCTGCCTTCCCCTACCCGGGCTTCTTTCTAATTTATCGTAATCCTTACCTCTTCCCCCTGTCTCCCTCACTGTATTTATTTGCTTGCTGGAGAATCACATCTGGAAATAAAATAGAAATACATCTTTTTAGAAAAAGCCTAATCCCCAGCCTGTCCCTGTGAGAGTTGACTCAGCGCTTCTTCCATTCTCGGCCCTCCCCTTGGCCCCTTGGCTGTGACTTCTGCCCAAGGAAAAGAGGGGCCATCAGGCCCCCCCAGGCCTTGCTCTCTTCTGTCCCCTTGCCTCCCTTGGCCTACCCGCCCCCACCTATGGCCACCTTGCCCTACCAATTCTTCCCTGGCCCGAGGGACAACAGGACCAAGCGGCTCCCATCTTGGGCTAACCACAGTCACCGCCGAACCCTGGCTGCTTCTTTCTGACTCCCCACCAGTCCCTAGCTGGCCTCCTGCCTGCACACTTGCCCCCTCCGTTCCCTCCTGGGAGCAGCCAGAGCGATATTTCTAAAGAGCAAAAGTGCCCATCAGCCTCTGCGAGAATCTCACGCTAATGCCCATAGGCTCTAATAGGACCCTTGGCCGCCCAAGGCCTCCCTGCCTCTCCCCACCCCCAAACACTCTGTGGCCAAAGAGGCCCCCGGGTCTCTCCCACTGCAGGCCTCACCTCAGCCAGGCCCTGTACCGCCCTGGAAGCTTACCCACCCACCCCTTGCTGGGCAACTGACTCTTCCTGGTCCTTTGCATGCAGCCCCAAGGTCACAGGTTCCAGAGGGCTCTGCCTGACCTGGAGGTCCCTCTGTCCCCAGCCTGTTAGAGCTAGGGGCTTGTTTGGGTCCCACGAGAGGAGGACTTCTGAGGGCAGGGCCAGGGTGGCTGGTTCCCTGTGCCTCTCGTGCGGGCACGTGGCATATGCTGGCGGACACAGCGAGCAAGGCAAGGCTAGCTGGGCCCTGAGGAGCTGGAAGGGAGGCCGCACAGTGTCGGTGCTGCCGTCTTCAGCGGGCAGGCTCCCAAACTTCAACGCCGAGCCTGCACCTCTGGTGGGACGAACCAGTAGCCTTCAGCTCATTCCCCTGATCCAGTCATCCGGGACCCCCGGGGACCCCACATTCAGGGAGATGAGTGCGCCTGCCTAAGGGGTCAATGAGCCACAGGAAAAGTGGGAAGCCCACTGAGAGTGGGCAGGGAACAGGGCGCCCATGGGAATGGGAAGGGCCACCTTTGCGAAGGCTACCAAAGGCCAAGCAGGAAACCAGAGAATGTTCCAAAAGTGTCATGGTGCCCTAGGGTATGTGGGGTGTCTGGTAGTGCACCACCTGAGGACTGGGGCTGCCTTGTCCACTGCCCCCTCAGCTGGCTTCAGCCCTTGAGTGCGGGGACTCCAAACCTGGGAAGTAGGTTGCTGACAGTCCCCACTCAATGGGCCCCCTGGGCCACCCTTGAG
>NC_043717.1:109918699-109921605 GCF_006229205.1 Suricata suricatta
GGGGGGGGGGGTGGCCGCTGGTCCTGGGGGCCAGGCTTTCCCGGCTGCCGCCTCCTCCCACGCATACCTTGCCCGCAGCCGAGCAGCTGGGAGGCTATTTATAAAGGCGGGTGAGATCAGCGGCCGAGGCTATAAATGCGCGGGCCGCAGCCGGGCCCCACAGGAGCAGCCGCCCGGGGCGCGGAAGCTGCGGGGCCGCGCGGCCGGGATGAGCGCCAGCGCCAGTGGCGGTGGCGGGGACAGCGGCGGCGGCAGCAGCAGCAGGTAGGGCTCAGCCTGGGCGCCCGAGCCCCTCCACCCCCAACCCGGGCCTCAAGTGCTCACGGCCTGCCCCCCCTAACCTGCAGCTCGCAGGCCTCCTGCGGGCCCGAGTCCTCGGGCTCCGAACTCGCCCCCGTCGCACCGGCCCCGCGGATGCTGCCGGGGCTGCTGGGCTCCGATGATGAGGAGCAGGAGGACCCCAAGGACTACTGCAAGGGTGAGGCCTGGCCTTGGGCACAGGCGGCCAGGTGGCCGCCGTGGGACACAGGACAGCTGGGGAGGAGGAGGGTACCGAGGCCGGCCCACGTGGGCCAGGGGGCCGGGTTGTCCTGGGCCCCCCATACCCCCAGAGAGGCACCACTGCCCATCATGCTCTATGGGCTCCTTCCCCAGGCGGCTACTACCCCGTGAAGATCGGCGACCTGTTCAATGGGCGGTACCACGTGGTGCGCAAGCTGGGCTGGGGCCACTTCTCCACCGTCTGGCTCTGCTGGGATATCCAGTAAGTGCCCCCTCCGCCCACCCCCCAGGGCCCAGTGCCAGCTGGGAGCCTACCCCTGGGCTTGGTTGGAGCCACCACGGTGCCCGCACGGGTCTGGCTGGGCCGGCAGCCGACGCAGGGCTTGGTGTTGCAGGCGCAAGCGCTTCGTGGCCCTGAAAGTGGTGAAGAGCGCGGGGCATTACACGGAGACCGCCGTGGATGAGATCAAGCTCCTGAAATGTGTGAGGCGCCACCCTCGGCTCTCCCGGCTCAGGGGCAGGGCGGAGTTCCCAGAGGGGCAGGCTCCAGCTGGCTCGGCCTGGGAGGGCCCGCGGAGCAGGCCAGGGAGCCGGCGAGGAGGCCGGAGGGGCACGGGGGGCGCAGAAGGGAGCAGCTGGCGGGGGACAGGTTGGAGCCATTCGTGGTCCGTTTGCTCCAGGTCCGAGACAGTGACCCCAGTGACCCCAAAAGAGAGACTATTGTCCAGCTCATTGATGACTTCAGAATCTCAGGGGTTAATGGAGTCCGTATCCTTTGTAGGATGAGCAGAGCAGTGTGGTGGCAGCAGAGCTGGCTCCCGCCATCCCAGCTACCAGGGCCTCAGTTTACTGATCTGCACAATGGGGGCTTATCACTTCTAGTAACTCTAGTCTACAAAATAGCTCCACCGCTGTGGGGGTTGTCTTTATGTGGGGGTGAGTGGATGACCAGGCTGACATCGGTTATTCACGGGCATTGCCCAGTTACCCCCTAATGGCAGGGGCCGCCTGTGTGGCAGTGCCTCCCACTGGCGAGCTGCTCCAGAGGCCCTTGGGCATGCTTGGGCCTGGGACTGGGGCTGGCCCGAGAGGCCTCTGTGTCTGCTCCTCAAGTGCCCACTCCCTGGGGTGAGCGCAGAGGGTACATCCCCAGCGGCACACCCGAGAGTGACAGGGACACTCTAATGACACCAGGAAGCTGGGGACTCTGCACCACCAGACCCGGTTGCTTCCCAACCCCAGCTGTGGTGGGTGGGACCAGCCCCCCCCCCCCCGCCCCTGCTGTGGGCCTGCTGGCCACCCTTCACTCCCAGCCCCAGATGTATGCATGGTGCTGGAGGTCCTGGGCCACCAGCTCCTCAAGTGGATCATCAAGTCCAACTACCAGGGTCTGCCCGTGCCCTGCGTCAAGAGCATCGTGAGACAGGTGAGCATCACGTGCTCTAAGAGTGTGGCGGGGCGGCCTGGGCAGGGCTGGTAAAGTTCCGGAGTGCCTCTCCCCAGGTGCTGCATGGCCTGGACTACCTCCACACCAAGTGCAAGATCATCCACACAGACATCAAGCCTGAGAACATCCTGCTGTGTGTGGGTGACGCCTACATCAGGCGCCTGGCCACCGAGGCCACCGAGTGGCAGCAGTCAGGGGCACCGCCCCCATCCCGCTCCACAGGTACCACCAGGAGCCTGCATGGGCCCAGGGTGGGGCCTGTGGGCCTCAGCCCGTGTCTGATTCTTTGTTCCTTTCTTTCCCCCAATGCCCTGCCCCCCCAGTCAGCACCGCCCCCCAGGAGGTCTTGGTAAGTTGGTGGGGCCCCTCTTTTCCTGGGCCTCATCTCCCCAGAGCTCCCTCCCTCCTTGGCCTCTCTGGTCCCACCCCCTCACATCCCTGCCCTCCCTGGGCATGAGAGTGACACACAAGGTGGGTCACGTGTCCTTGGTGGTCGCTCGGCTTGCTACTGCCTCAGTGGAAGGACACCGCGTCCAGAGCCAGGAGGGGCCCAAGGTGCCCCCCAAGGGAGGCGGGCTCCCAGCTAGATGAAGGCCCATCAGCTCCCCCCAAAACTCGAGCTTCGGGCAGCGAAGCTGGTGCCAAGAGGTGGGCCGGAGCGGGGTGGCACGCGTTTACGTCCACGGTGGCTCTAGGGCCCAGAGGCCTCGTCCCCCAGGAGGCACGCAGGCCACAGGAAGAGGCATGGGCGGGCAGGGGCTGGGCGACGGCAACCCCGGGGTGACCCCGGCTCTGCTGGCAGACCGGTAAGCTGTCGAAAAACAAGAGGAAGAAGATGCGGCGCAAGCGGAAACTGCAGAAGCGGCTGCTGGAGGAGCGGCTGCGAGACCTGCAGAGGCTGGAGGCCATGGAGGCGGCGGCCCAGGGCGAAGGTGAGCGGCGGCGGCGCGCGCCCGGG